>NC_057811.1:390629602-390738036 GCF_018294505.1 Triticum aestivum | reverse complement strand
GACGATGCGGATCTACGGCCGTGGGCCGGGAGTCAGAAGCTGCTCCGGTGGTTGGGTTAAGGGTGGTGTCGACGATGCAGGTCTGCGACCGTGGATGGGGCGTCAGAAGCTGCTCCGGTAGGTTGGATGAGGGTGCGAGGAAGCGGATCTGAGGCCGTGGACTTGTGAGTTGGCAAAGCGGCCCCGGTAGGGTTGAGAATGGTATAGGCGAAGCTACTCCGGTAGGGTTGACGATGGTGTCGGCGAAGCGGCTCCGGTAGGGTTGAGGAAGGTGTCGGCGAAGCGGCTCCGGTAGGGTTGAGGAAGGTGTCGGCGAAGAGTACCGGACGGGGGCGTCGGTGGGGCGGCTCCGGGGGGTTTGGACGAAGCGTCTCCGGTGGGGAGTACGAATGAGCCGCTGCAGATGCGCGGCGGTTGACGAGAGTACCGGCGAAGCAGATCCGGCGCCGTGGACAAGGCCGACACTGAATGGGTTGTGGTACAGTGGTGGATGAGCAGTCTACTTGTTTCTAGGGGAGGTGGGAGGGGTAGATGCGGCCGCAGAAGCAGATCCGGCGAGGTGGACGCCGCTGGCAGTGAATGGGCTATGGTACGCCGGTGATTAAGCAGTCTAGGGTTTCGAGAGGGGAGGGGAGAAAGGGCGATGAAGTACGGACGGCGTGATGTAAGATGCTCTGGTGATCTGGAGTTAGTCGTTTTTGCGGGAGGGGGAGAGGAAATGGGGGTGCCGTGTAGTGGGGGAACCGGAAGTTACCAAAGCAGCCCCGACCTATCATGTAGATGAGGGCGGTATTGTAACTGATGGTCTCCGTGCACCAAGGACAAAAGGGGGATTTCGCATGCTAAAGACTAAGGTGGCGGAAATTTTAGAAGGAGGCGTGAGATTTTGCCGCCCGCGGGATCGTTCGTATCCAGTTTCAACTAATTTTGGACCGTGCTAGCGGGAAGGTCATGCTAGACTGTGTACACGGGGCATGCGTCAGCAGTTAATAACTGGTGTGAAGTCCACCCCAGAAAAACGGACAATAACTCAGGATGATGCGCCGATAACTTGGACGTTCACACGGGCGCGGCCAATCGTACGGGTGTAGTGGCGCGTTCACAAAAAAAGGGATCAAATGCTCAGCCTATGTATTTCTCGTGTAAATAGATAATTTAGTGCCATTGGTTATTTACTTTAAACATAATGCATTGATGTGTTAGTGTAGAGGCGCACAAAAAGAAATGGATATTGTAGTCAGCTACTTAAAAGTGTTACATCATATGATTACATAGCCTCCATTTCATAAATTGCGTACCCGTTGAATTCATATATGAATATTACATATATTACTTCAAAATAGAAACTTAAATCATCCAAGACTAATGAATTTGAATGCAAGAGTAGCAATGGTGCATATACATGATAGCTACATTGGTTGTTTGAAGAAACATCACTGTAACTTTGGCATGCACAACTGAAAAGGTTTATTTAAATAGAAAAAATGTGATATGTGAGTGTCCAATCTTTATAGCATTGAATCGATATTGTACCTTTGGCCACGATACAAAGTAGATATTGACTTATGTTCAAGCGATGCACGTCTACGATCGCTAGATAGTGATACGTGAATGAATTGTGCAATCTCTCTCACACGCATACATATCTCATTTCCCTGTGGGCATCGGAATCACACACGCGCACTTCGTGTATTTCTCTCCCTCCGTCAGGGTTAAATTCGTCTTTCTACCCCGTCCTACAAGTCTCTCACACAGAAACACACACGCTCTCTATGTCTAACACGCCCACCCCTTTAATTCCGCCCACCCACAGCCACAAATGTCTCAAAGTATAATAATGTCTCACACACATATGCTATCTACCTATCCCTTAATATAGCTAGATATGTGTCACACAAACTCCTTCTCCCTACTAGCAAGATGCCCATGCGTTGCACGGAACATCAATATGCATTTGTATGAGAAGTTTATCTTGTGGTAGAAAAGGATGAACGAGGGAATGCCTTATTTGCAAATGCGGAGAGGGGTGTGGGTATCATTTTGCAAAATTGCCATAGTTTCCTTCCTGTCCGTCGGATATAAATCGGATGGCCTATATTGCAGGATGGCAGGAACACCATCATCACCAACTCTATTTTTTTATAAGAGTAGAGATATGTGAGTGTCACTGCCCCTCCCACACACACACCCACACTTCCCAACACCGAAGGAGTAGGGTGACACCTCGATCTTGATACTAATCTATCGACTGGCTTCTCTCTCAAACATACACACACACACACACACTACCCGGCACCAAAGGAGTAGGGTGGCACATTGATCTTGATAATAATCTATCTACTCCTCTTTCAAACACACACACACTCGCTAGTTGTGCCTCTGTGCCTACCGCGCACACTCTAGATACGTCTTTCTCTCCCTCCCCCCCAACAATGACAGCAGAAGGGTGACAACTCGATCTGATCATAATCTGTCAATTGGTTTCTCTCTCAAACATTGTGTCTCGGTGCCTCGCTCGGTAGCCCCCTCGATATGTAGACTTCTCGCGTGCGCATAGCTGTAGTGACGATGACACTGAACCCAGTGTGCCTTGTTTTTACCGTCCTCATGTGATAGTTTTCACCCTGTTTTCTGTTAATTAACAAGGCAAACTTTTCTTTGTTACTACTAGTGAATCTGAAATCATTCGGGGCAGACATAAAATATATCACTTCAACCCAATTATCGCAGCAACTATTTTAAAAGAAATTAGCTTGCTGCTCGTGCGTTGCACGGAACATCAAGATGCATTTGTATGAGTAGTTTATCTTGTGAGAGAAAAGGTTGAATGAGGGAAGGCCTTATTTGCGAACGTGGAGAGACGTGTGGGTATATTTTTGCAAAATTGACATAGTTTCTTTCTTATCCGTTAGATATATATCCGACGGCCTATATTGCAGGATGGCACGCACACCATCATCACCAACTCTGTTTTCTACTCCCTCCGTCCGAAAATACATGTCATCAAAATGGATAAAAAGAGATGTATCTAAAACTAAAATACGTCTCGATACATTTCCTTTTATCCATTTTGATGACAAGTATTTCCGGACGGAGGGAGTATTTGTCTTTATAGAGATTTCAACAAGTGACTATGACCGGACCTTACCAACATACTCAAAAAGTAGTCCATAATTTTGATGTTACCCTCTTTTCTTGGCGGTGTAGTGCCATCTGGATACCTCATAAATAAATCAAGGACAAATCTGACCCCTTCCTGAAAAGACATACGGAGCAAAATGAGTGAATCTACACTCTAAAATATGTCTACATACACATCCGTATGTGGTAGTCCATTTGAAATCTGAGACAGACAAATATTTAGGAACGAATGGAGTATATATAAGAGTAGACATGGAGATATCTCCAACATGGTCTACAAAAAAAATGTGCTGGGCTGGTTAGCGCCGGATGCTCGCAACGCGATGACATGAGTTCGAATTCTGTCTTTTAACTTTATATTTTTATATTATATATTACTCCACTTATTTAATATATACTTCTTTTGCTACTGTACTGACAGTGGAATCCACAGAGTACTTAGAATACAAGATTAAGGATGGACTTGTTTCTTTTTAACTTTCTGTATGAAGCTGTAGCCACCCTGCAAGTCACGTGTACACTGTACATGCAATTAACTTTTTATAGAGGGACAATCATACAGGCAATTAACTCAAATGGATTGGATGTCACTCTATTATTTCCAGCGTAAAGAGCATCTCCAACGGCAGCTAGCAAATTTCCTCCCGCTTCCTTAAGCGGAGGACGACATCAAACACCAGCGGCATACATTTTTACAACTCTAACCAACCAGATGAAATTCGTGCAAACACGGACTGATTTCATATAAGCATGAAGGATTTCATATAAAAAAAGCCGGATCTTCATATAAACATGATGGATTTCATTACATTTACATGAACTAAGAGGTGCCAATCTGGCTCTCTTGTATAATTAATACTCCCTCCGTCGGAAATACTTGTCCTAGAAATGGATGTATCTAGACTTATTTTAGTTCTAAATGGCCACCCGCGGATCCCTTTGTCTTCCTCATGTCCGTCAGACACTTGCGGGGTCGGTGAAGGTCCTCGGAAGAGACGAAGCAGCAAAGAAACCACCTGAATCCGCGGTCGTCGCCTCGGCGCTGGCCTTCATGGGTCCCAAGTGGCGGCGGCCTCCCGTGTTCTACTTCTCCTTGATGATGGCGGCGGACACGGAGAAGCTGGCCACCGACTCGTCGCTCTCCACGCACCTGGCTTCTGTCTCTGCCTGCATGGCGCTGCCGCAGGCACGGGAGGCACGGCCACCGCAGACACTGGTGGCGCGGTACGACGCGGCAGCGACGGCGCCCGTACCGGCGTGCCAGCCGCCGTGCCGGCGTGGAGCAACTCGCCACTCCTCATCGAGCTGAACTGGAGCGGCAAGTTGCTGAACCATGCGCCTCCTTGGGGCGGCAACTGGCTCCGTCGGGCCAAGCGAGGTTGGTTAAGCACCGAGCGGCCTCGCCCGTATCCGGAGGGCTCGGCGGGCCACCCAGCCGGGTAATATGCCGGAGAACGGCTCATCGGAAGCCATCGGAAGAGTGGAGAAAATGGTGAAGGAGGAGATGGGGGAGCGGCGGAGGGGTGCGATTCTTGCCCGCTGTCTGTCTGGCCTCGTGTAAATAGAGGGTGGACGGTAGGAGCTTGGCCGGCGTCTGGCCTTGTTTAAACTGAGGACGGATGGGAGGAGCTCGGCCGGTGTTGCGTTTAATGTCGGCCCGCTCATGAACGGACATGTGGCAGGAGTAGGATTCTCGGTTTGCATGCGGGCTTAACGGAGGGGTTTAATGGAGGCGCCGGGCGTGCAGCGGGCGGCGCAGTACTATTCGATTTGACAGCAGTAATGAGCCGTCAAATCACAAAGGCCCTCGCCTCTTGTGAAACCGACCGAGCTAGAGTGCCCCACCCTCTAGGCTTTTAAAAAATGTATATACTCCACTTTTGTAAAGTAGTAGTATCGATGGATTGCGCCATGGAGCAAAACTTGAAATTAAAAAAAAGGTGGTACATATAGAGAGCGCTCGTCGCCAAATTATGCATATAGTACTATTAAAAAGGCTTGTCACAATAATGGTGTCCAACACAAGTGCACAACCCACCCCTCAAATAAAACTAAGCACCCTGGAATTCTATGACAAAACTAAGCACCCTGAAATTCTTTGAGAACTAAACTGCTGGCTATATGATGTTGGCCATATATATGGTACGTATATAATGTGAAGAAACGAGTGGAAGTACTATACCAACTAAAAGATGAAATGCAAGAAATACTAGTATGTACGTACTGAAGAGTTAAAGTCACAAGAAGAAACATAACATAGTTCTGCTGGGGCTCAGCACAACACACCCCTCAAATTAAATTAAGCACACCTGAAATTAAACTTTGAAACTATTCTGGTAGACACTGCATTAGAACCACCATGAGCAACGACACTGCCAACTTACTTGGAATCCTCGTCCACGTCCTCGACTTCATCCTTGTCCCTCTTCATCTTGGCCAATACTTCTTCGCTTGAGCTGCACACTTGGCTGTTGCTCTTCATCCAACCCTTGTGGATATTGAAGCAAAGGTAGCCATCCATTGTAGCATAGTGGATGTGGTCTATATCTAGTACATTCCGCTGCCATGCATGACGATGAAACGTGTATGGAGGTTTCTCCAGTTTACCGTACGAAGGATGAACCATGGCTCCTGCCAGGGTCAGCATTGAAGGCTGACGAGAGGACACCAGTCGATTCTTCTGGAGGTCGAAGGTGTTGCCTACAACGAGGCCTATCCGACACAGGACTTCTTTGTCGTTACCAAAGTCTACAGTAATGAATTTGACTAGGTTGCTCTCGAGGAAGTCCTTAAAATCCTAGCACTCAACGTCGGCATGGCATATGTGGTAGACCAAGCATAAGTCATGCACGCAAACCGGGATCACGGCGGGCTTCTTCCTCTCTTCGTCCTTTAGATCCTTCTCTTGTCCCAGGACTGTGGTGTACTCAACATCTAGCCCAGCGACCCACTCATCATCTGAGTCTTGGAACATGCGTCTAAAGCGAGAAAGGCATCCTTTCACCGTCGCGGAAGAACGGGTGTAGATGACGTCGAACTCATCACCGGTGATGGTTCTAACCTTGTACTCACCGCCGATCGGGGAGATTTGGGACGCCATGGATTTGGGAGGAGGGTTAGGATTAGTGGAACTGCCGTAATGTGAATGGACAGGACGACTAGGAGCGAACCGCCGTAGTATTGAAGGACGTGCGGGGACGAGTAGGAGCGAACTGCCAGCGTGCGAACGGCAGGGTAGTGGCTTTCCATTCTCCCATGATACGGGCTTCTGAGAGCCCTTGGATCTGAGATCGAACGGTTGCATGGCGTGATTCTAGACCTATGGGTGAATATCCTATCCTGGAGGGTTATTCTGCAAATTTTCAGCAACTTAGCATGCGACCGTTTGACCTCAGATCCAAGGGCTGCCAGCAGCCCGTATCGTGGTCACGCCTACCACGACCGTCGCGTCGCTCGTGCGGTCGCGCCCTTGGAGATTTAACACGGTGCGTTAGGCTATCTGATGTTGGCATGTCATACATAGTCATCACTTAGTCACTCATACTACAACAAGGTTTTGGCTATAAGGTTGGCTATAAGTGTTTTTTTACTTCTCTCTATCTCTTTCTTCGTACTCCCTCCGTCCCATAATATAAGAACTTTTTTGACACTAGTGTAGTGCCAAAAACGTTCTTATATTATGGGACACAGGGAGTACTAGTATTTATTGCATTTGCCAAGGAGTGACCTCTTCCAATGAAATGGTGTTGCTAAGTTTGCTTCATTCAATTAGCTATAGACTCAAAATTGTCTTTTCACCTAGGTACACGCGCTTAGCACCGTTTCTTCCTTGGCTCACCAAACTAGTCTCTCTCTTCTTGATTAACTTGCCACATCAAACTTTATGCCTATGTGGCAAGCTTAAGCACCTGTAGGAGCAAGTAAGTACAATAGTGCGCTTTACATGGCATTTTTGCATATGTGGAGGAAAGAGAGGCAAGGAAAAAGTGGAGAAGTGGGCTCTCATGCAAGAGCCAGCCTCTACTACATGGTGGAGCATTGGGAGAGGCACCTTATGGAGGTGGTCAGGAATAAGGAGACTCATGCCGGTCGTAGCGCCGCAGTTAAAATGATAATGGCAAGTCAAATCACGGGGCCCCACCTGTCCAGCAGTAACTCGCTGTCAAATCACACAGCCCTACATTTGCAGCAGCCTACTCCCTCGTCTTCTAGCGTCTCTGTCGAACCGACTAGGCGGAACTGCCCCGCCTACCGCGTAGGAAAAGCCCGCGCAGTATACTCCCTCCGTCTAGGTGACCAAGGTGGAGAGGAAAACGAGAGAACTTAATGTTTAGTATTTGCTAAGGCTGGTTGTAATGGTACTAGCCTTAGCAATTTTGATGAGGTGTCATAGAATTAAATGAAGAATGAGAGAGAGTTGAGTACTATGTGTCATACATGGCAATAAATAAAGTACTACATGATACTAATATATGATACATGGCGCATGAGTACTAAGTATTATTAATACAGTTTTGCTAGAACTCATCTAGATGAGATATAATTTGGTCTCATTCATCTTTTATAGCCATTGGATGTGATGCTATATAAGATGCGTGTGTGCTGACGTGGGTTGTATTTGTTATTGTGCAACAAACTGACCACTGCATGTCATGTTTGATAGCCTCAAGTCCTTAAAAGCATACAAGCCCCACATCTCTTCTTGGTTGATTCCTCTATTTATGTCAAAAAATAAGAAACAACGTGAGAGTTAATGCACCACGCCTATGTGTTTACTATTTGGTTTTCGTAAGATGACTTAAGACTCACCTAGACGGAGGGAGTATTCGATTTGACAGCGGGCGGCGCAGTTCCCGATACGGCTTTAATGCAGACGAGGGAGGGAGTGGCGGTTCCCGATATGTTGAACGGCCAATGCATCCTCCTTCAATTAATGCATGAGGGAAGTAATGGGAGGAGGTCTGGGAAAAGAGGCTGCACGATGTGAATGCAACGCAGTTTGCCCTCATATAAAGGCGCCCCTCCATTCCAATGCATCTACCACATCGTACGCACCTAAGCATTTGCCCAAGCACCTACACTAAGCGCAAAAGAGCTCAGTCCAGACCCATGGCGGTGATGCGCGTGAGCGGCCAGCGGCTGCGCCAGATGGTCCACGATGCCGGCCTGTGGCATGGCGCCGAGGATCGTCTCCAGACGGTGTTGGAGACCGGCTGGTGGATGGCCGCCGTCGACGCCAACTATGACTCTCAGTTGGACCAGATGATCGTTGCCACCAGCAACAAGTTCACCGTCCTCAAGAAGCTCCTGGACGACATCGTCGTACTCCTCCAGCCTGCGCGCCCGGGCTCCTTATTGCCTGCCACCCTAATCGGCCTCCATGGCCGGAACCTCTTTCAAGCACTGGTGGCCCTGCGACTGCCTGCCGACGCCACGAAGAATGTGCACCTGGAGGTCGCGCTCGCCGCGAGGCGCCTCGCCCTGCTAGAATTCGTCGACCTACACATCCACGTGTACGAGCAAATCGTGTACATAGGTATCTACAAGGCCAGTGAGGACGCTACGACGTTGGCCTTCCTCAACCGGCTGGAAGCCTTGGATGCCTTTGCTGAGAAGCACCTCGACCTCGCCACAAAAGCCGCCGCTCCTTAGCCGCCGGTCGGTGGCCCGGCGCACTAATTTGAGGAGGAGGAGGTCGTACGTTCGTGGATCCATCTTTATTCTTGCCTTCTGTAACCACCATTGCAATCGCATCATCGTGGCCTTAATTCTTATTGTGGTGTTGCATTCTCGTTCCAGTCAATACCGACATGTGCGATCCCCTTGCTTAATTATATGCATCAATGTAACTAGTACTCCATCCGTCAATTTATAAGTTGTGCTTACCTTTTCCATCAACTTCGTGCAACGCGCGGGCATCTTGCTAGAAACACTAGAATATGTCTATATAATCCGTATGTGATAGTCCATTTGAAATCTCAAAAAAGACAAATATTTAGGTACGGAGGGAGTAATATATTAGGAGTATATCAAAACAATAGTGATTTCTTTCAAGTTTTTGAATACATACTACTACTTTGGATCCGTCGCAACGCACGGGCACATTGCTGGTAAAAGGAAACGGCCTGCCGCGTTCGCGTCGCACCCCCACACGCCCGGGAATCGGGAGTACAACACGGCCTGTCCGGCACGACACATAGCTTAGGGAAGGCGTGTTGCCTAGCCTTTTCACTTTCATGTGGGACCGCCGTTGAGCAAACCGACACCCCGCCCGCCGCCGGGTTGGAAAACAGAAACGAGGGGAAGATCTAGCTGTAGCACGGAAGCCAAGAAATTTGGTGTCAGACGGGGCTCGTTGATAGAGTAGGAGCATTCCGTACTAGTACTACTCCTACAAGTACCAAGTTTGTACTCCTAATACTATATTACTAGTACTACCACTATACAACTAGTAGGTACGTGCACGGCACAACATCGTAGGAACAAAAAAGGGGAAGATCTTGTTTTGGGTGATTTATCTTTTTTTCAATCAACGTAGTATGAATAATATGATGTGGGGGGCACCCATGAAGCTTATGTGGCTTGGTTGCATGGCTACGGAAGGTTAGAGAAAAATAAATAGATAATGTGTTTAGAGTGCACTCCACTAAATAGATATACTTTGGATCCATTTCAACGGACCGACACATCTATATCTATACCCCCTATATAGTGTGTGAAAAACTTTGAAAGTTGGTCGTTGGATGAAGCCAATCCGACAGTACAAAGATGGCAAATCCGAGCACTACTGGCCGTTGGATATCATCCACCAGATTCTGCCACATGTATAATCTAGAAGACTCCATGGTTGAAATTAATTCATGACTAACTTTGCCACAACTAATCTTAGGCAAAGTTATTAGTTCTTCAAAATGAGATCCACAAGTTGGCAAGCCTAAGGGAATCTTGCCACATTTTTTGTGTGTATGTCATGTGGGGCCTTAGTGTGGCTTGCCTAAGGAGTGGCTTGAACCAAACACTCACCTAAGTTAATCAAACTTGCCTAACCTTACATTCCACCAGATTTTGCCACATGTTAGAATCTAGAAAGCTCCACATGTAGAAGCATAATGCACAAACCACCAGAATCTCATGTGTGCAATGCACGTGTACCTTACTAGTACTAGTTGGTAGTAGTAAGAAACAAATTCCAGTTTTGGCACGAGCTCGTACTGCGGGAGCACCAAAAGGACTGCTGCAGGAGTTACATTTACCTCTCGAGGCCCACGGGACCGAACTTCAGTGGCTTAGTGCCCGGCCTATGAGTCAATGACATGCGGACCTTAAATGCGGCTAGCCCACATGTCATTCTCATGGTGGTGGCGTGGTTCGCGACCCACTCGTTCGAGATGAACCGGCCGGTGGTGGCGTGGCCGTGGCGAGGGTGCCACAGTTGGGCGTCAGGGCGTTACGAGGCGTAGATGGCCGCACCGGCGGGTACTACCTGTAGTACATAAGTACTCCAGCTGAGGATTGATGACCGGGACGAAATGTGTCACAGCCGCTGGATGAAAATTCGATGGTGCGGGAGTATGGATCGGAGCATAGCAGCGGAGCAGGCAAAGCACGTCCAATCGGGTGTGTCTGTGGTAGAAAGTTGATGGTCGCCGCAGTTCAGCTGCCCGCATGTCATGCACACCAAGGCACAGGAGCAGTGGGGCCGAGAGGGATGAGGGGCACGTCGGGAGGATGAGGATCCCCTGACGCGAACAATCCGACCATTCTGTCACTGACATGTGGGACCTATAAGTGTGGGTCCCACCTGTCAGCGAAGGAAAGGCAGGGCAAGGCAGTGATAGCCACGTCAGAGGATCCATGTGCACGTCGGGGGACGTCGTGCCATGGGGTGGAGCGGCGTCGTGGGAATCGCATGTGGGTGTGGCAGTGGTAGAAACAAGAAACGTGATGGTCGCCGTGGTTCAACTTCCGTGGACAAGCTGTCATGTCTGCTGACACATGTATATCAAAACTAGAGTGTTTATATTTCAAGCACGTGAAAAAGTATTATTCTACTACTTTGGATCCATTGCAACGCACGGGCCAGCACATTGGTAGTAGTAGTGTCCATCTCTATCTCTAGAGGCCTTCCCTCGTTCATTCTTTTCTCTCACAAGATAAACTACTCATACAAATGCATCTTGTTGTTCCGTGGAATGCACGAGGATGTTTCCTTGGGGGTCTCTCCAGCGCGGTGTGGCGTTAGTTGCAAGTTGACGCCCCTTGAGATGCCGACGTTGAGGGGCACTCGGATTTCCTCCGATGAGCAGGTAAGATGAGTTTGATCACGTAGTAAATGCATTCTAAAGACTACTTCCGTGTCCATATCCTAATTCTCCCCCTGCCCACTGTTTCACAGGTTAGGCTCGGTGCGAGTGGAGATTGGCTTGCATATGTACGGGAGGGTACCAACATCAATTTCCACAACATTTACAACGATGACACCGTTCCCGTAGAACCTTTGTCCAACATTGGGATCAGCCATGCAACAGGCCACCGCATGAATTGGTACGATGGAACCACGATGAGATTTAATAAGATAGCATGAACCTTGCACATGGCGGTCAAAGGCGGACCATGCTGTCTGCGGCTGATTTGTTGCCGTACGAGTAGGAAGACGCTGTGCTCCTTGCTAACCGCATCTTCGCGGTGACAAACCAGGGGACTTATTTTGTATGGGACACATCCTATGATATACTCCCTCTCTCCCAGTTTATTTGTTTTGAATCTTTTCGTTTTATAAGTTTCAAATTCAAATTTAGAGCTCCCCATCACATGTTGAGATTACAATGTCCATTAAATCGTTGCGTGCATGTATAGTAAAGAAACAAATCTCAAGTTTGGCACGAGTTCGTGCTGCGGGAGCACCACAAGCCCTGGTGCAGGAGTTACATTTCCCTCTTAGGGCAGCGCCTTACTACACCTACCTTTGAGTCAATAACGTGGACCCGATAGGTGACTGGTCCACATGTAATACTCCCGTAGGCAGAGGGGGAGTGGGGCCAAGAGGGGTTAGCCACAGGTCGGGGGACGTGTGGTTTCATGGGTTTGAGCGGCATCATCGGAATCGCGGGTGGCTGTGGTAGAAACTTGATGCTCGCCGCATTTTAGGTGGCCCACATGTCATGCACACAAAGGCAGTGGGGCGGTGCGGCCGAGAGGGGTGAGGCGCACGTCGGGGGGCGTGGTGCCATGGGTTGGAGAGGCGTCGTGGGAATCGTGAGATGAAACGTGATGGTCACCGTAGTTGAACTTCCATGGACAAGCTGTCATGTATACGGACACATGCACTGCATACCAATCACTGGAAGGAGTAGCAGAGAAAGCTATATATGCGGATAAATAGTTCCTTATAGTCAAGCGGACCCACGCTACTACTCTGTTCCAAAGACATGCACACCATCGAAATAGTCCATCTATATCAATATACACCGAGAGGGAATAATTTTTTTACAAGAGAGGAAATAGTTCATCCATCCATAATGCCCTCCTGCTGGTGCAACCTTTTCTTCTTCTTCTTCTTCTTCTTCTTCTTCTTCTTCTTCTTCTTCTTCTTCTTCTTCTTCCTCTTCTTCTTGTTCTCATTCTCTGTGGGAGACGGCTTCGCAACAAGCTCTTTGGACCTTGCAGCTATCTCGAAACTCACACGGGCATCGAGGGCAGCATATTTTATCCGCTCGTACGTCAAGGGATAATTCTCCCATCCAGACGACCTTAATGCCACCGTCTCGTCACCCTTCTGAAGATTTGTACCGAGCACAAAATTTGCTACGTCGAATAGGGATGGTGTCTGTTTATCACAATCTTCTACAGGAATTTTGATTCTGGTTTGTAGGTCAGCGATGCTTTTCAAATCAAGGTTGTACGGCTCCAGCTTCTGTTTGTCCCCTTCGATGGCTGCCCCACAGAAGTATACGTCCTCCCGAGACAAGAAATCATGAAGCTCACCTGGTATGGAGGGCGAGTGTATGATGTGGTACACCAAAACATCATCTTCGAGGCACAGCTGAAGGACGGCAGCGCGCTGGATCTTCCCAGGGGCACGCTCCGTGTACTCTGCGTCGAGACCGATGACCCTCGTCTCTACCTTTTCAAGGGAGTTGGATACATTGTTGATCCACTGCCGAACAACCCTTGGGTGGACGGTGACGGTGGCAACTATGCGCATCGAGCCTTCGACGAGGACATGTTGGACGCTAAAAACCTGCATCTCGATCTCTTTCGCCATTTGGAACCGCTAGAATGGAGGGCTATGGTTTGGAGAATTAGGATTAGATGGCTAGTCTAACTGAAGTAGTAGATTATTATTTAAAGAGGTTAAAACAATGTGAACGCAGTGGGGTTTGGATGCAAATGAAGACGAAGGGGAGGAGAAGAAGCCGAGGAGAATCGGTTCCCGATGGAGAAGTAAATGGGAGAAGTGGCGTGCAGGCAGTTGATTAGACGACTAGGTAGACTAAGCGAAAAGGCTATGCGGGTAGACTGATGAGTCGTACCTGTTCGTGTACGTGCCCATCCTTCTTGATAGGTGGGACCTATGCAAACAGATAAAAAAATGTGTCGTAGTTTTTTTTTAGCGCGTGAGTGGGAGACACAACATTCTCTGGTTAAGGAATACTACCTCCGTTTAGGTGAGTATCAGTCACCTTATGAAAATCAAGTTTTCCCAAAACCTTTAGGCGTGGAGCATTAACTTCCTGCTCGATCCCCTCCCAGCCTCATTAGCCAGCGTTCTCTTCCTCTGCTGTCGCGTTCTACCTTTCCATTTTTCCTCTTCTCAAGTGTGGAACGATCTGCATGCCGTCCTTGATGCACCAGAACGACCACTGCATGCATCGCGGCAGGGCGTTGATTGGGCATGCACGAGAATTTGGTTCTGCTCGCAATATGGATGAAGTGAACAGGCATGCTAGCACGGGAGACCTATTTCCGCTATACAATACTGGAGTACTCATGTTCCTACTAGTAGTAGTAGTAGTACAACTGCGGTACACTTGATGGTCAAAATACTATTCATCCGGTCCTCACAGTGAAGTGACAACACCCTGCGCCTGACACTAGTCCAGGCGGCGTGTTCGGGTTACCAAAGTCAGCCTCACCCTGTGCACTGTGCAGTCTGTCACCGCCGCTATACAACACATTGGCGCCTCGCCTCGTCTCCCTCTCCGCTCCCATAGCACCACTCCATCTCCATCTCCTTCTCCGTCTCCGTCTCCATCTCACTGTGCCCCCGTGTACCGTCGCCTGACTTGCCTCCCCCAGTACCACTATTCCCTCGCTAGCCGCTCCAGCACCGACATCCTTCTGCCCCATAAATCAAGCCCCCTTCCAAACTCCACAATGGCCGAACGGGAACCGCGCAGCATCCATATGAGCCGCGATTGGAGCAATCTCCCCAGTGACATCCTCGACCTCTGTTGTTCGTGTATGGATATGTTGAGCGCCCTGCGGCTAGCTGCATGCTCGAGGGACATGCACACGGCCATCATTGAAGCGAGGCCTAAGCTTTTCAAGACACCCTGCTTGCTGCTATCTGGTCTTGCGAGATTGGCTCACCATGATATGGAGGCGTGCATGATGCCCCTCGACTTCAATCCGATCTCCATTAGCCGAAACTTCTTTGCAGGTATGTAGTGGGTCACCGTATTTCATTTCCCTCGACATCGATCCGATCACCATCGCCCGAAACTTCTTGGCAGGTATGCACTGGGTCGGCATGAACTCCCACTGGATGGCTGCCTTCAGAGAAGACGGTAAAAAGTTGGTGCTCGTGAACTTCCAGACCTTCCATGAGATTATCCTTCCTCCGTTGGATTATATAGAGTATTACCATCGCGGTCCAAGTCATCTAGATTACTACGTCAGTTGGACGGACCTTGTTTTGCAGAAGATTGTAATCTGCCAAGTGCCCACACGACATGCGAATTACGCAGACTTCAAGCTAATTGCCTTGTTCGACCGCGGACTCGCCTATCTTTACGCCGGTGCCTTCTTTAGCTGGAGACAACTCGGCTCGCAGTGGATCATCGTCAAAGCTGATACACACTTCTGTGATGCTATTGAACACAATGGCATCATCTACGCGATCGACAAAGCAGATGGCACCACGTATTGCTGGGACGGCGCGTGTAAGTTGTTTCCGTCTCATGTTAATGATGATGCCATGACACTGTTTGAACTTTTTGTGATGATTGGCATATCCCTGTTTGAGCAGAATTTGAGTAGAACTATGGCAATTTATTAGAGACGCCGTAAATCAGCTATATTTGGAATGAGTTAATTCATGCGATTGTGACCATGTCATTACAGCCAATTTGTACCCTGAATAATCAAACGGTTAGGAATATATGCATATTATCCTTATTTTACAGTAATCTATATACTACTACTAAATATGATTGTGGCCATGTTAGTTTCCGCATTTTCATGATGTAGAAACATGCACCACACTGTTGGTTTCATCTAACCATACATTAGGGAAGTAAATGTGCATATGGAGAACTCTATATTTGGAAGTAGTGAAATCCTGCAATGCTTACCATGTGTACATATCTATATTCGCCCTTCAGCAATCAATGGCTAGAGTAATATCCTCACAAAAAATTTGCCCACAGAACACGAGTATATAACAATGCATGGTCTGTTAGTTACCTTGAAGAATTTCTTTGTGAGGACAGAACATGATTACTCCCTCCGTTCCCAAATATTTGTCTTTCTAGAGATTTTAACAAGTGACTACATACGGAGCAAAATGAGTGAATCTACACTCTAAAATATGTCTACACACATCCGTATGTTGTGTCGATTTGAAATGCCTAGAAAGACAAATATTTGGGAACGGAGGGAGTACATAACATGCATGACATGGTAGTTTCCTGTGAAGAATCGATTGCGAGATAACATGAGTATAACCATGCATGGCACTTCTATATTTTCGAACCCAGTATACATTTCCCTGTATTTTCCTCCCAGTTCCAACAGGGACATATCAATGTTGTTTCTTGCATTACCCTACTCATACTCTGAACAATGCTGATCTTACATTAACAATGCCTGTCCTTTTTGATATGACGCAGTGTCCCTACAGTTACTGCCCTTTGTAATCACACCACCTTTGCCAAAATCAGGGAAGCACAACTGGTTCCTCGCTCGATCAGACGACGGCAAAAGACTGATGATCATTCGGACACATGAGCCGGAAAAGTTACATTGCAAAAACCCCACTGTATACAAGCACCGTGTAATACATGAGTATCTGGACAGTTGCTGTTACGTCTATGAGCACGATACCAGCTTGTTGGGGCCTTTAGGATTTTTTAGTTGGAGGCGGGTAAACAGCCCTGGTTCACACTCTCTGTATCTTGGACTCAATTATCCGATTAACCAGGAGATCACCGTTGGCAAGGACCTTGATGGTAGAGAGGCTCTGTTTGCTATGGAAAACTGTGTCTACACGACGAGCCCTAGGAGTTCGGGAGCAAACTCCCCTGATTGTCAACGATACAGCCTGCAGCCAAAAGAAGGTAAGAATGACAAAGGCATCCGGATTAACTTTGATCCTTGGATGTCTCAATTACGACAGGCAGTGATGTGGTTCAAGCCTTCAGGTTGATAGGTAATTGGGCTGTTGCATCGAAAGGGTGGAGTACTGGTGTCTCCGGATCACTGGTCGCTGAAGCGGGGCTGCAAATTATGATGGTGTTGGATCATCTCTTCGAATGACTTTGTTTTATTTCCCGCTGGTTCTGGATGGGTAGTTCTTTCTTTTGTTATGCATATTCCTTGTCATTTGGTCATCCTCGTCTGTCACTCTTACTATGTAATAGTTGCTTCTGCTTAGAATGTCATTCTCGTCTGGATCACGAGAGTTTGAGCGCTGCAGATGGGTGCGTTTTGGTGGTGTACGTAGCAAGACTTCTTATGAACTATCATGTCTTGCTGTTTATGTCAGTAGTAGTCACTAGTCAGTGTTTGAATGTTGTACATATCGTTGTTTCGAACTGTTTATTGTCTCGAACTACTGGTGGGCTAAATGAGGGCATCACCATTCTCCAGTGTTCAGAGTATATCTCCTTTTTTCAAGTTATATAATTTGAGCTCAGTGTCTTTTCGATGATGTACACTTGTTTGGGCCAGTGAGGTGTCGTTGAATATGGGCCGAGTAGTAACGCAATGCCAAACAGGTCAATTATGACTCTCTGGCCGGGCTCTCAAAAGATCCTGAAAAAAAGGCCGGGCTCTCCAAAAAAGAAAGAATAAGGACTCTTAGGCCGACATGTGGGCGCCACCGGTGTTTTCGTGCGCTTGCGCGCCGAGAGCATATTGGCGCGTGCTCGAAATTCATGCTACCTTTTCATCCCCAGTCTCCCGCCCCTCCCCCACCTCTGGAATCTCGATTCCTACTCCAGTTCCCCCAAATCCCCCTCCTGTACTCCCTGTACTCAAGCGCACTATCATGTCGCCGGTCAACGCGGATCTCTGAGCCGGAGATCCTGAGGTCCGTCCTGCCTTCGGTCGCTACATGCTGTCGCTCAATAGTGGCATGGCGGGGCTTGACGACCAGTTTGCCGACAAAGTGCTGATGGTAATCATCAACGGCGACCGGCCTCCCGTCTCGCCGGACGACCTTGTCAAAGCTCTTGGCATTGCACACGACATCCAAATAAGTGACTTGCTCATCGAAGTCTGTCCGTCACCGGCTGATTTCTTTGTCAGGTTCCGGACAACTTTCGACTGCAGTCATGTGTTCGAATCTTCCCGGCGTTCGTTCTGCGATGGCGTGCTGGTGAGCTATGATCAGTGGAACCCAGGATGGGGCTCGGTGCCCTCTGAGCTTGAGTTTTTAACAAAGCTTACCTTCCACGGCATGCCTCGATGTGCTTGGAACGGCGAGTCCATGAACGAGCTTATCAACGACCTTGGAGGTGAGCTCGTAAGTATGTTTGTTCCTCCAGACAACTAGGCTCTGACGGTTATGGCATGGATGAAGAAGCCGTCCACCATACCGAAGGTGATTGGGGTTGAGATACCGGTGCAGGAACCGGGGTTGTACTATTCGTCGCCACCAAGGCCGCCGCGGACCACGTTAGGGATGTACCTGTATCGAGTGTTCGTGCATGTCGAAGAAGTGGTCAATCCATCAATCGAAGTCCTGCCGCCGCCGCTGGTGCCAGGGTCTGTCGACGACGTCCATTATAGGAGTCAACGTCAGAATTTCCCCGTGTTGCTCGGAACGATGGATGGCACAGGGCCTACTCCATCGCGCAGCGGAGGCCACTGCTTCTTTGGGAGAAGAGGCAGGGCTGGCTGCCTGGATGTGCTCTAATTTGAGGTAACAACTGAATCTTGTCAGATACTAGTTAAATCCGAGCTATGGGTGTGAAGCACTGATATGCCAGTACATTTGATTGTGACCTGTTCTAATTTTCTACCTGAACTTTTTTAGAAAGGGCTGTACGTCAACTTAATGTGCTAGCAGAACTTATTGTGTTGTCTGTATGTTTTCTTTGCACAACATTCAAGATATTTCCCCATCACTGATAAAGACGATGAACCGTTATGTACGACTTTGTTGGTTTCACCATAGCCCTTCCCGTAGCGATCCACTGCTTCCATCCTGATTGTGCCGCCTGCGTGAAATTTTTGTATGCAAGTTCAGTGTGCTATGATGTTCTATATGATTGTGTCAACTATATAAGTTTTTACTGAGCATCAGCAATACATATGGCTGAAAGATGTATTTACGAGCATCGACCGATGGGTCTCTCTCTCTCTATCTCTCTCTCTCTCTCTCACACACACACGCACACACACGCGCACAAGCACAAGTGGGACCCGTTGAATTATTTATTTGCTCGTGACAGCTTTTAATTAGGTTCCACTGTAATCTAACTTTTTTCTTAAGTTATTAATTGAGCTGAGTGACTTCAAAAAGTTGTACAGAAGCATTGTTTGGGCCTTTCCGGCGTCGCTGAATGTGGGCTGAGTAACCATGTTAGGTTGTACTGTACTACACAGGCCTTTTTTCAACATTAGCAATGCAACTGGGCCGACAGTTGTACACAATATCCGGGTCAACTTGTTATTCTCCGCCCCGCTGGGCTGCAAACTTTCCTAGGATGTATGCATTAGGCTTAACAAGAAAATGGACTTTAAGAGATAATAAATGGTATGTAATTATAATAACTGGACAGTTACTATGCACCAAACACGTAATTAGGTTGAAAAATATATTATTTCTGGAATTTGAAAATTTTAATTTCATTACTTGTTTTGCGCGCAATATTTCGTTCGATTTTAACATAATACAACTTTATTTTGAAATTATATTTAACCTGACTAGAAATTTCGGATAAAAATATTTCGGATCCCATCAAAATGTGGGAATTTTTTTTTGAATTCTGTTTTGAGCGGTTGTTTGATATTATTAATCGTTGTCCCAGCTAGAAGTTGGGCTGTACTTTTAACAAACTCTAAATGGGCTGTAGTAAATTCCATTAGAATTAAAAAATGGGTTGTACATTCGCAAATGGGCTATATGTTCTCTGCCAAATCCAAGCTGTGGGCCTACTAAGTTGACGCGTACCAAGGGCTTTGTCAACTTAGTCAATATAAACGATTCTAGCTGCAGTGATCGTACGATGTCCATCCAACGGCCGTAGTGCTTCTTCAACCTCTGGTCTTCTTGCTCCAGCCGCGCAAAGCAGCGCCGGTCGTGTCGCGTGCTCCTGCCTCCTGTGGCCGGCTGTGATGCCGCGGAGGCCTCACCGCCCCATACTACTCCCACCGCTGGCCAGGCCATCCCTCTACTCACCAACACCCCCTGTTATTCTGCGGCGACGGTAGCCTCACACCGCAGCCGAACCAGTGAACCCCCGTACTCCTCTCCGCGCGGGCTTCCGCTGCTGCGTCTTCCCCGGCTCCGCGTCGTCCCGTTCCTAGGCCTCGCCGTCGTCCAGACCACCGCCCTGGTGCTCTCGGTGCGGCGTGGGCAATGTGGTCAACGACCGACTTCCATCGGAAAAGTACTGTACGTGGAGAGGCTGACAGCTGGGTCCAGGCGGCCGCAAGGAAGTGCCTCCTTATTACGCGCAAAATAATTATTCCTCCACTTGACAGCAGGGACCCACCGGACGGGCCACCTTATTTCGCGAAAAAAACGTTTCCCCCCTGACTGCTGGGACCCACCAGACGGGCCAGCGTATTTCGCCAAAAAAACGTTCCCCCCGCTGTCAGCTCGGACCCACTGAAGTGCCTCCTTATTACGCACAAAAAAATGAATACTCCCCCTGTTAGCTGGGACCCACCATGGTGGGAGGCTGACTTGTGGGCCTACTAAGTTGACTGGGATGGGGGCCTTTGTCAACTTTAGTCAATATGAACGATTGTAGCTCCAGTGACCGTACGATGTCCATCCAACTGCCGTAGTGCTTCTTCAATCTCTGGTCTTCTTCCTCCAGCTGCCCAAAGCAGCGCCAGTCGTGTTGCATGCTCCTACCTCCCGTCCAGAGGCCTCACCGCCCCTACTATTCCCACCGCTGGCCAGGCCCTGCGGCGACGGCAGCCACACACCGCAGCCGAACCAGTGAACCCTCGTACTCCTCTCCGCGCGGGCTTCCACTGCCGCGTCTTCCTCGGCTACGCGTCGTCCCCTTCCAAGGCCTCGCCGTCATCCACCACCGCGGTGCTCTCCGCGCGGCGTGGTCAACGTGCTCAAGGAACGACTTCCATCGGAAGAGTACCGTACGTGGGGAGGCTGACAGCTGGGTCCACGGCCACAGCCCAGTTTTTTTGTGATTTGCCAAGTAAGTCGCTTTGTCAGGCCTATTGGGCTGCAAATCTTTCAAGACGAGGAGAGCTTTCATTCGGCTGGCCGAGAAAATGGCCCATCGGTAATGAGAAATGGGCTGTTCATTTTTAAAACACATCAAACCGGCAATTAGTTTCAAATATATTTTTTCATTTCAAGATTTTAAATTACATTAATTTTTATGCGTGGAGAATTTGTTGGATTTTATATTGATATACATTTATTTTTAAAATCAGTTTGAATGTGAGTCGAAATTTCGGGATTAAAAACAGTTCGAACCGCACCGAAATATGCAAAATTTCGTATAATTTTTTAACCGTGGCCACAATATGGGCTGTAATGCTAACGAAAAGAATATGGGCTCCAAAAAAACCTTAATAATTAGCAAATGGGCTGTAAATTATTAGAAATAATGGCAGATGGGCTGTATGCTGTTTTCCACAGATTTGAGGCTTTCCTAAAAAAAGGTTGATGCACAAGCAGTGACTGTTGGATGGCCATCCAACGGTCGTCGTGCTTCTTCAATCTCTGCTCTTCCTGCTCCAGCCGCTCAAACAAGCGCCAGCGGGACTGCCTACTCCCTCCTCCCCACGGCCAGCTCTGCTGCCGCGCAGGCCTCACCGCCCCACCGTACTCCCATCGCTGGCCTAGCCATCCCTCTACTCACCCACACCTGCTGTTATTCTCCGGCGACGGCAGACGAACCAGTAAACCCTCGTACAGTCGTACTCCCCTCCGCATGGGAAACAACTGCCGAGTCTTCCCTGCCTCCGAGTTGTTCCCTTCCTAGGCCTTGCCGTCGTCCACCGCCCTGGTGCTCTCGGCGCGGCCTGGTCAACGTGGTCAACGACCGACATGCATCCGAAGTGGACTGTACATGGAGAGGCCGATCGCTGGGTCCATGGCCGCATGAATGCCTCCTTATTACGTGCAAAATAATGATTCCTCCACCTGACATCAGGGACCCACCGAAAGGGCCTCTGAATTTCGTGAAAAAAACGTTACCGCCGCAGACAGCTCGGACCCACCAGCTATATCTTCGCACGCAAGGAAGTGCCTCCTTATTACGCACAAAAAAAATGAATACTCTCCCTGCTAGCTGGGACCCACCATGGTGGGAGGCCGACTTGTGGGCCTACTTAGTTGACTGGGACGGGGGCCTTTGTCAACTTTAGTCAATATGAACGATTCTAGCTCCAGTGACCGTACGATGTCCATCCAACGGCCGTAGTGCTTCTTCAACCTCTGGTCTTCTTGCTCCAGCCGCCCAAAGCAGCGCCAGTTGTGCCGCCTGCTCCTGCCTCCCATGGTCGGCTGTGCTGCCGGGGAGGCCTCACCGCCCCCTACTATTCCCACCGCTGGCCAGGCCCTGCGGCGACGCCAGCCTCACACCGCAGTCGAACCAGTGAACCCTCGTACTCCTCTCCGCGCGGGCTTCCACTGCCGCGTCTTCCCCGGCTCCCCGTCGTCCCCTTCCTAGGCCTCGCCGTCATCCACCACCGTGGTGCTCTCCGTGCGGCTTGGTCAACGTGGTCAAGGAACGACTTCCATCGGAAGAGTACTGTACGTGGAGAGGCTGACAGCTGGGTCCACGGCCACAGCCCAGTTTTTTTGTGATTTGCCATGTAAGTCGCTTTGTCAGGCCTATTGGGCTGCAAATCTTTCAAGACGAGGAGAGCTTTCATTCGGCTGGCCGAGAAAATGGCCCATCAGTAATGAGAAATGGGCTGTTCATTTTTAACACACATCAAACCGGCAATTAGTTTCAAATATATTTTTCATTTCAAGATTTTAAATTACATTAATTTTTATGCGTGGAGAATTTGTTGGATTTTATATTGATATACATTTATTTTTAAAATCAGTTTGAATGTGAGTCGAAATTTCGGGATTAAAAACAGTTCGGACCGCACCGAAATATCGAAAATTTCATATAATTTTTTAACCGTGGCCACAATATGGGCTGTAATGCTAACGAAAAGAATATGGGCTCCAAAAAAAACCTTAATAATTAGGAAATGGGCTGTAAATTATTAGAAATAATGGCAGATGGGCTGTATGCTATTTTCCACAGATTTGAGGCTTTCCTAAAAAAGGTTGATTCACAAGCAGTGACTGTTGGATGGCCATCCAACGGCCGTCGTGCTTCTTCAATCTCTGCTCTTCCTGCTCCAGCCGCTCAAACAAGCGCCATCGGGACTGCCTACTCCCTCCTCCCTGCGGCCAGCTCTGCTGCCGCGCAGGCCTCACCGCCCCACCGTACTCCCATCGCTGGCCTAGCCATCCCTCTACTCACCCACACCTGCTGTTATTCTCCGGCGACGGCAGACGAACCAGTAAACCCTCGTACAGTCGTACTCCCCTCCGCGTGGGAAAAAACTGCCGAGTCTTCCCTGCCTCTGTGTTGTTCCCTTCCTAGGCCTTGCCGTCGTCCACCGCCCTGGTGCTCTCGGCGCGGCCTGGTCAATGTGGTCAACGACCGACATGCATCTGAAGTGGACTGTACGTGGAGAGGCCGATAGCTGGGTCCATGGCCGCATGCAAGGAAATGCCTCCTTATTACGCGCAAAATAATGATTCCTCCACCTGACATCAGGGACCCACCGAAAGGGCCTCTGAATTTCGTGAAAAAGACGTTACCGCCGCTGACAGCTCGGACCCACCAGCTATATCTTCGCACGGAAGGAAGTGCCTCCTTATTACGCACAAAAAAATGAATACTCTCCCTGCTAGCTGGGACCCACCATTGTGGGAGGCTGACTTGTGGGCCTACTTAGTTAACTGGGATGGGGGCCTTTGTGAACTTTAGTCAATATGAACGATTCTAGCTCTAGTGACCGTACGATGTCCATCCAACGGCCGTAGTGCTTCTTCAACCTCTGGTCTTCTTGCTCCAGCCGCCCAAAGCAGCGCCAGTTGTGCTGCATGCTCCTGCCTCCCGTGGTCGGCGGTGCTGCCGGGGAGGCCTCACCGCCCCCTACTATTCCCACCGCTGGCCAGGCCCTGCGGCGACGGCAGCCTCACACCGCAGCCGAACCAGTGAACCCTCGTGCTCCTCTCCGCGCGGGCTTCCACTGCCGCGTCTTCCCCGGCTCCCCGTCGTCCCCTTCCTAGGCCTCGCCATCATCCACCACCGTGGTGCTCTCCGCGCGGCGTGGTCAACGTGGTCAAGGAACGACTTCCATCGGAAGAGTACTGTACGTGGAGAGGCTGACAGCTGGGTCCACGGCCACAGCCCAGTTTTTTTGTGATTTGCCAAGTAAGTCGCTTTGTCAGGCCTATTGGGCTGCAAATCTTTCAAGACGAGGAGAGCTTTCATTCGGCTGGCCGAGAAAATGGCCCATCAGTAATGAGAAATGGGCTGTTCATTTTTAAAACACATCAAACCGGCAATTAGTTTCAAATATTTTTTTCATTTCAAGATTTTAAATTACATTAATTTTTATGCGTGGAGAATTTGTTGGATTTTATATTGATATACATTTATTTTTAAAATCAGTTTGAATGTGAGTCGAAATTTCGGGATTAAAAACAGTTCGGACCGCACCGAAATATGGAAAATTTCATATAATTTTTTAACCGTGGCCACAATATGGGTTGTAATGCTAACGAAAAGAATATGGGCTCCAAAAAAAAACTTTAATAATTAGCAAATGGGCTGTAAATTATTAGAAATAATGGCAGATGGGCTGTATGCTATTTTCCACAGATTTGAGGCTTTCCTAAAAAAAGGTTGATTCACAAGCAGTGACTGTTGGATGGCCATCCAACGGCCGTCGTGCTTCTTCAATCTCTGCTCTTCCTGCTCCAGCCGCTCAAACAAGCGCCAGCGGGACTGCCTACTCCCTCCTCCCCACGGCCAGCTCTGCTGTCGCGCAGGCCTCACCGCCCCACCGTACTCCCATCGCTGGCCTAGCCATCCCTCTACTCACCCACACCTGCTGTTATTCTCCGGCGACGGCAGACGAACCAGTAAACCCTCGTACAGTCATACTCCCCTCCGCGTGGGAAACAACTGCCGAGTCTTCCCTGCCTCCGTGTCATTCCCTTCTTAGGCCTTGGCGTCGTCCACCGCCCTGGTGCTCTCGGCGCGGCCTTGTCAACTTGGTCAACGACCGACATGCATCTGAAGTGGACTGTACGTGGAGAGGCCGATAGCTGGGTCCATGGCCGCACGCAAGGAAATGCATCCTTATTACACGCAAAATAATGATTCCTCCACCTGACATCAGGGACCCACTGAAAGGGCCTCTGAATTTCGTGAAAAAAATGTTACCGCCGCTGACAGCTCGGACCCACCAGCTATATCTTCGCACGCAAGGAAGTGCCTCCTTATTATGCACAAAAAAATGAATACTCTCCCTGCTAGCTGGGACCCACCATGGTGGGAGGCTGACTTGTGGGCCTACTTAGTTGACTGGGACGGGGGCCTTTGTCAACTTTAGTCAATATGAACGATTCTAGCTCTAGTGACCGTACGATGTCCATCCAACGGCCGTAGTGCTTCTTCAACCTCTGGTCTTCTTGCTCCAGCCGCCCAAAGCAGCGCCAGTTGTGCCGCATGCTCCTGCCTCCTGTGGTCGGCTGTGCTGCCGGGGAGGCCTCACCGCCCCTACTATTCCCACCGCTGGCCAGGCCCTGCGGCGACGGTAGCCTCACACCGCAGCCGAACCAGTGAACCCTCGTACTCCTCTCCGCGCGGGCCTCCACTGCCGCGTCTTCCCCGGCTCCCCGTCGTCCCCTTCCTAGGCCTCGCCGTCGTCCACCGCCCTGGTGCTCTCGGCGCGGCGTGGTCAACGTGGTCAAGGAACGACTTCCATCGGAAGAGTACTGTACGTGGAGAGGCTGACAGCTGGGTCCACGGCCGCAACAAGGTAGTGCCTCCTTATTACACCGAAAATAATGATTCCTCCACCTGACAGCTGGGACCCACCGAACGGGCCACTGTATTTTGCGAAAAAAATGTTTCCCCCTGACTGCTGGGACCCACCAACTACATCTTCGCACGCAAGGAAGTGCGTCCGGGCAAAAAAAATGATTCGCCCCCCTGACTGCTGGGACCCACCAACTACATATTCGCAGGGAAGGATGTGCCTGACAGCCGGGACACACCTGGTCGAAGCGTACATAGCATTGTCATTCTGGTCGCGAACGTGTATGTACATATTGGTCGATGTAGAGGCGCGCACGTGTCGTAGTAGAGGCGCGCACGTAGCATGTACACGTACATACAGCGGCCAGTGTGCAAGAAAGAAAATACGGCCACGTACGTACATACGGGCAGGGTCTCGAACGCCTACTCGCGCATACGTACGGCCAGGGCTCGTGTACATGGCTGGGTCGGAACGGAGAAACAGCGTCGTCGTCATGTTCATGGGGAGCCAACCGGCTGGGTCGGAACGGAATGCGTCGTCGTGTTCATCGTGAGGGCTTGGACGGAACAACCGATGGAAACGAGGCCTGGCGTACCGCAGAACGGAGGAAACGGCCTTGTGTTCGACCGGCCACGTTTGAAACGGGATCCTGTTCATCGGGAGGGTTCTGGCGTACCGCAAAATGGAGGAAACGGACCTCCTACGGTCGAAACGGGGGTCCTGTTGATCGGGAGGGGTGTGGCGTACCGCAAAACGGAGGAAACAGACTTGTGTTGGAGCGCTACGGTCGAAAGGGGGTCCTGTTCATCGAGAGGGGTGTGGCGTACCGCAAAAAGGGACTCCACGGGATACTGTTCACCTCCACCGTCGACCCCCTCCAGCCTCCACGGGCTACTGTTCATCCACCGTCGACCTCCACCAGCCTCCACCTGCGACTGTTCATCCACGGGCTCCTGTTCATCCAGCCTCCACCACGCGCTACTCCACCGGCTACTGTTCAACCAGCCCTCTCCACGGGCTCCTGTTCAACCACCCCTCCACGGGCTACTGTTCATCCAGCCCTCCACCGTCTACTGTTCATTCTGCCGTCCACGGGGTGGTCCTGTTCATCCTGCCCTCCACGGGGTCCTGTTCATCTAGCCCCAACCAGCTCGATTGATCGGGGTCCTGTTCATCCCGAGGTAACACCACGGGGTCCTGTTCATCCACCCCCACCGGGAACTGTTCATCCAAACCCCCCAGCAACACTCACTGTTCATCCAGAGGCAGCATCGACCGGCTTCAGTTAGCAGCAGTAGCGAAGGAATCGCTCGATCGGGTTCAGTTAACAGCCATCGATCGATCGCTCGGGTTCAGTAACGCGTAGCCTGCAGCGCAATCGCTCGGGTTCAGTTAGAGCCCAATGCCTCGCTCGGGTTCAGTTAGAGCCAACGCCTCGCACACACGCGTGTACGTGTACGAGAGAAACGCGCATCACTCGGCCCCCGACCTCCCACCGTAACCGGGAACTCCCCGAAATTTTCCTCGCCCTCGCTTCTACCACGGTTTTTTCCGTCATGGACGGCCCAAAGAATGTCATGCAGCTGCGTCTCCGGCCCGCCCAGGACGAAAAGCCCATTTTCTGCCATGATTTTTGGTCATAGAAGTAGGAGCCCACCACATCTATGATGATACCTGGTTTTGTCACAATTATCGTCATAGAAGTGTCATATGTATGACAGAAAAAAATTCGTTCGGCCCAAAATGTCACGGATGTGTCTTTTTTTTGTAGTGATGCCGGCCGCATGTGAGATGAGATGTGGGATGGATCGAACTATGTACGCTTGAGTATTCTTAATGACGGTTGAACTATGTACTTATGGTTGAACTATGCTTATGTACGTGTACGCTTATTATCTATGTCTGAGTATGTTAAATATTTGGTCAAAATTTGGTAAAAATTTCAAAGGGGGCCCAATAAACCAAGAGACGGAGGTATTACGTCAATCACACACGGTTCATAAAATTGGAACCGTGTGCAATGGCTTTCATTATGCCTGTTGCGTCAATCACACACGGTTCGCTCTAGCAAACCATCGCCCCCAAAATTCTTTGTGGGAGAGAAAACCCTCACCACCCAATTCTAAAAAGAAAAAAGAAAACCCTCACCATCCCCACGTCACAAAAACCCTCACCCCGCCCGCCACCCCCTCCGGTACGGTCCCCATTCACACCTGCACAAGCTCCTCCGCGTCTATGCCATGGCACCGCTTATCGCGGCGGAAAACACTTAGCGCGACGCCTGCCGCCGCCGCCGGGTTGCCGGCAAAGCCCACCGCATTTCGCCACTTCCAATTGCCGCCACCTATCACCATCGACTTTCTCGACGCTGCTCGCGGTCGATCCAGCTCCGCTCGGTTGGGGAATCTGCCGTACTGAGGGTTCTTTCTCATGGACGATGAGGTAACTAATTTAACGAGATATTATCTCATATCTTATCCTGCTTCATCTGCCTCCTTTAATCACCCGGCGGAAATCGCCGTGAATTCATTTTTATTCGAGCTGATTTGAGGGTTTTCTTTCATTCATAGAATGTACAGTGCGCCTGTCAGATCTCGGTTTTCGGCAAAACCCTTAAGGTTCGAACTCTGGGGTGTGCGCGAAGATCTTCCCCTCGCAGATCACGCCCTCTCACGCTTAGCGATCTCTAGGCTAGCTCGACGAACTCGCAACACAAGGGACACAAGATTTATACAGGTTCGGGCCACCGTTGTGGTGTAATTCCCTACTCCAGTGTGTGATGGTGGATTGCCTCTTGGGCTGAGGATTAACAGTACAAGGGGAAGAACAGCCTCCTGAGGAGAGGTGTTCTTGTGCTTGGTGAACTTGTGTGGGTGAGGATCCGATCGATCGAGTCAGTTAGTTGCCTCCTACGGTGGTGGCTAGTCCTATTTATAGAGGACCTGGTCCTCTTCCCAAATATTGAGCGTTAAGGGATTCCAGAATGGCCAATTTGAAAGGGGACAGCTAGTACAGCTTATCCTAACAAAAGTAGTCTTCGCCTGCCAAAGGCTCTGGTGGTGACGCCGTCTTGGGCTCCACGGTGACCTCCGTCCTACCGTCCTGCTGGTCTTGGTCTCGTTGCACCAATAGGGATACCTTTGCTTGATGCCTCGGAACTCCTCGCCTGCACTTGCCTCATTAGCACCAAAGAGGAAACAAGGACAATGTACGCGCTGGCGCCCGCCTGGTCTCGATCGTCATGGCTTACGTCACTGGAACCTCGCGAGGTTTTGTATTGCCTTGATCTCTCCGCCCCTCGCGAGCCAGCCTGGCGAGGCCGCTCCCGAGGAGGTCTTGTGTCGTCCGCCTCGCAAGGCTTGGCCCCACGCGAGGGTCTTGAAAGCTTGTCGGTGAAGACGGGCCGTACAGGCCCGCTCGTAGAGCCACGCCGTGGGATGCAGGCAGGCAAGTCTGAGGACCCCCATTCCCAGAACGCCGACAATAGCCCCCGGCCCAAGCACGCTCGGGCTTGGCTTCGAGGCGAAGCCAAAGGGCAAGTGCGGAGCGCCGTGGGCCCCAATAGCCTGCGGCCTTGGTCGACACATGGCGGTTGATTGGACGTGGGTGTCTCTGCTTCCCCACGCTGCCTCGGCAACTGCCCGACTGTCAAAAGGCTGGCATAGACAGTGCGCCTTCACTGCTTCCTTTCGCCTCGCTCAGATCCCCTTTCTTGTGCCCTGCTTTCGAAATCTCCAGATCTGCTTCCATCTTCTACCGCATTGGCGACCAATGGCGCCTCGCAAGGCCAAGTCTACCTTGTCGCCGGCTTGGTACGAGCCAGCTCTCGATGCGCCCAACGTCTCGGAGAAGAACCTCACTGCCATGCGCTTGCTGACGGCGGGGGGAAGCAACGAGAGGGGGAAGACGGAGCTCCGGGTTGCCTCCGACGTGCCGGAGCCCGAGGGGAGCACCTTCTTCTCCTTCTTCACGAGCAGCGTCGTTGCAGGGCTGGTTCCCCTTTCTCTGACTTCTTCTATGAGGTCCTCGGCCACTATGGGCTGCAGGCGCTGCATCTTCATCCCAACCCCACCTTCTCTTGTCGATCTTCGCCTACTACTGCGAGGCGTACCTCGGCGTGATGCCGTCCGTGGCTCTTCTGCGCCACTTCTTCTTCCTCCGCATCAACGAGGATCACACCTCCGGGCGTGCCAACTTCATCGCGGCCGGCAAGGCCAACACGATCTCGAAGACGGGGAAGAGAGTCGACGGCTTCCGGAGCAAGTGGGCCATGATGGACGCTAAATGTGTCCACCTACGCTTGACGCTGCCGACGGAGATGCCCCAGTCTGACAAGGGGTGGTCCTGCGCGAAGCTCACCGACGAGCGGGCGACATTGGTGCTGGAGCAGATGAAGACCGACCTGAAGCCGGGCAACGCGAAGGCGGCGAAGGTGACAGGGGCCATGCTTCTGAGGGAATTCCTGATGCTGCGCGTAGCCCCGCTTCAGGCCCATACGCGCCCCTTGTGGGATCTTGGGGATGAAGAGGACAAGGTTCGCTTGAGCCTGAAAGCCTTGTCCGACGAAGAGCTGGCCGTGGTTCTTCGCCTCTTGGTTGGGGACGACCAGGAGAACCCGCCGAGCATCTTCACCCCCTTGTTTCACCGTGAGGACGGGGCACAGGTCGTGGCTTCCAGGCCAACTTTTGACGGACATGGGCTAGGGCCCCTGGTGCCTATCGGGGCCCCTGCGGCGCCGAAGCTGGTGGAGCTGTCTTCTGATGAGTCTCGCGGGGAGGAGGAGGAGGAGGAGGAGGAGGAGGGAGACTCGGAGGTGACCCCTGAAGGGACATGGGAGACCTCCCCCTTGAGCAAAGTTGACATCCTCTGCATCCTTCCTGACGACGACGAGTCTGACGCCCGCCAGGAGAAGGGAGAGGCACCAGCAATCCCGACGAGGGGCTGATCGGTGCTGATCTCCCGGGATGCTACTTCTGTTCTGGCGCCGCCTGGTGCCTCTTCCGGCCCCTCCACTGCCCCAGATTCTGCTCCTGGAGCCTGCACACCCGTGCTTCGAGCCTCGGGGCTCTCGGGCTTCAAGCTCACCAAGCGGAGGGTGGACTACGCCGCGGTGGACTAGTAAGTGCTCGTGCTTGGCCTTTTTCTTGATTATGCTACTGATTCCTGATGCTTCTCCGCTGTGCGATAAGGCCGACGCCTGTGACGAAGAAGAGGAAGGATGGGGCGGTGGTGCCGCCCGAGACCAACCCACCTACTCTGTCGGAGCCTCCCTCCGTGGAGAAGGGCAGCAAAGGTGCTCATGTCTCTGCGGCCCGGTCGTCCTCGCGAGGTATGGGGGAGAACCCTCAGGAGGAGTTAGCCCCTGTGACCTCGCGAGCTCCAGAGGCACCGGCGTCCGGCTCTGCTGCTGAAGCCTCCAGGGCTCAAGAGCCCCCGGTCCTCCAGGCAGTGGTGACAATACCTTCTCCTCCACCTCCTGCTGCACTGCTGATCCCAAGTCCTTCTGCCTCCCCTAACGTCTTGGAGCACGCCCTTCTGGAGATGACCCGGCTGCGAGAAGATCTTCAAGGCACCGATCCCCTCCTGGTGGCCGGGCGTCTGGAGCTAGTTTCTGGCTGGCTCCGCTCCGACGTGTCCATTCAAGCGGCGCTGAGCCAGGCTGTGGCGACCTCTGTGAAGGAGAGGCAGGCTGCCGCCCAGGCAGCGGCCACTCGTGAGGCGGCGCAGAAGGACATCGAGGCCGCCAAGAGTCGCTGCCAGGCACTGGAGGCCGAGCTGAAGACCCTGCGCAGCGAACGCGTAGACGAAGCTCGTGGCCGTCAGGCGGAGGAGGAGAAGATGAAGGCCCGGGAGGACGCCGTCAAGGGTCGCGACGCCAAGTTAGAGCAGTCGACAAAGGCGCAGGCCATCGAGTGCGGCTGACTAGACGAGCTGGAACGAAAGGTGAAGGTGGGGCAAGCCGAACTTGACGCGAAGGCGAAGGTTCTGGCAGAGGACCGCATGGCCTTCACGCTTCTCGAGAAGAGGTCTCGCGAGGCTCTGAAGTCACTCTATGAGAAGGGCTTGGAGAGGCCGCTGACCACCGACAAGGACGGCCCCACCCAGCTGCTTCCCAACTTGGTTGCCGCGCTTGAGGAGGCTGTGAACAGCATCAGTCCCATGGCCGAGGCAGAAGCCCGCGTTCTTTCCTCAGCTGCACTGACGCGTGTCTTCAGTCACCTCCATCTTCATGACCCAGCTACCCACCTGGAGGAGCTGCTGGAGCCTGTGGACGAGGAGCGTTGTGCGGCCGCTGCCGCAGCCATGAAGGGCCAGGTGGAGGCCTTGCTGAAGAAGTTCCGCGGCTTAGCTCTCGCGCCTTCGACCGGCGGTGCTACCAACCCTGTGGCTCCGACTGCCAGTACAGGTGAAGGGGACGCCGCCAAGGGAGGAGCACCTCTTGTGGGCAACGGCGGTGTCCAGGGGTGACCTGCTCGCGGCAGCTTTCCTGTTTTACTTCTGCAACACGCATCATGCCTCGTGGAGGCGTTTAGACTTGCGCTTGATATTTGGGAGAACAATATGTCTTGTAATATTTGCTTTGAGATTTTGTGATTTTTTCCTATTTGATCTACGTTCTACATCGGCAGAGCCCGGCTCCGCGCATACCTCAACCGCCGTTGGGCCGACCGGAGACCAGGACGGAACCAAGGAGTGAGAGTCGTGATGCTCAGGAGTCCCCCTTGACGCGCGAACAGCTTATAGGAAGGAGACGCGAGGATAGGTTTAGTGTTCTACGTCGGCAGAGCCCTGCCCCCCGCATACGTCAACCGCCGTTGGGCCGACCGGAGACCAGGACAGACCCAAGGAGTGAGGGGCTACATGACTAGTTAGGCTCCTGAGTCGCGATGCTCAGGAGTATCCCTTGACGTGCAAACAACCATCATACCTTTGCCCTCGCCGAGGCTCGGCTCGGGAGGGGCGCGCGACGAGAAGGTCCGGGGGACCTAGTTGGGTGGCGTACGCTTGGGCGTGACCCGAGCGCAGCCCCCATGCCCAGCCCCCCCGCGTGACTCTCCCGAGGGGAGGTGTTGCGATGAGGCCGGACACTGAGCTCAGGGGCTCCCTGAGGTTGATGCGGCCGTGGGGCCGCCCTCAGTTGTTTATCACTGATAACCCACAAGTATAGGGGATCGCAACAGTTTTCGAGGGTAGAGTATTCAACCAATATTTATTGATTCGACACAAGGGGAGCCAAAGAATATTCTCAAGTATTAGCAGTTGAGTTGTCAATTCAACCACACCTGGATAACTTAATATCTGCAGCAAAGTATTTAGTAGTAAAGTAGTATAGAAGTAACGGCAACGGTAGCAAAAGTAATATTTTTGGGTTTTGTAGTGATTGTAACAGTAGCAACGGAAAAGTAAATAAGCGGAGAACAATATGTGAAAATCTCATAGGCATTGGATCGGTGATGGAGAATTATTCTGGATGCGGTTCATCATGTAACAATCATAACATAGGGTGACACAGAACTAGCTCCAATTCATCAATGTAATGTAGGCATGTATTCCGAATATAGTCATACGTGCTTATGGAAAAGAACTCGCATGACATCTTTTGTCCTACCCTCCCATGGCAGCGGGGTCCTATTGGAAACTAAGGGATATGAAGGCCTCCTTTTAATAGAGTACCGGACCAAAGCATTAACACATAGTGAATACATGAACTCCTCAAACTATGGTCATCATCGGGAATGGTCCCGATTATTGTCACTTCGGTGTTACCGGATCATAACACGTAGTAGGTTAATATAGACTTGCAAGATAGGATCAAGAACTAACATATATTCATAAAAACATAATAGGTTCAGATCTGAAATCATGGCACTCGGGCCCTAGTGACAAGCATTAACCATAGCAAAGCCATAGCAACATCAATGTCAGAACATAGTGGATACTAGGGATCAAACCCTAACAAAACTAACTCGATTACATGTTAAATCTCATCCAAGCCATCACCGTCCAGCAAGCCTACGATGGAATTACTCACGCACGGCGGTGAGCATCATGAAATTGGTGATAGAGGAAGGTTGATGATGACGATGGCGACGGATTCCCCTCTCCGGAGCCCCGAACGGACTCCAGATCAGCCCTTCCGAGAGTGTTTAGGGCTTGGCGGCGGCTCCGCATCGTAAAACGCGATGAATCTTTCATTCTGATTTTTTTCTCCCCGAACACGAATATATGGAGTTGGAGTTGAGGTTGGTGGAGCTCCAGGGGGCCCACGAGGCAGGGGCACGCCCAGGGGGCAGGCGCGCCCCCACCCTCGTGGAAAGGGTGTGGGCCCCCTGGCCTTGATTCTTTCGCCAGTATTTTTTATTATTTCCAAAAATAATCTCCGTGAAATTTCAGGTCATTCCGAGAACTTTTGTTTCTGCACAAAGATAACACCATGGCAATTCTGCTGAAAACATCGTCAGTCCGGGTTAGTTCCATTCAAATCATGCAAGTTAGAGTCCAAAACAAGGACAAAAGTGTTTGGAAAAGTAGATACGGCGGAGACGTATCAACTCCCCCAAGCTTAAACCTTTGCTTGTCTTCAAGCAATTCAGTTGATAAACTGAAAGTGATAAAGAAAAACTTTTACAAACTCTGTTTGCTCTTGTTGTTGTAAATATGTAAAGCCAGCATTCAAGTTTTCAGCAAAGATTATGAACTAACCATATTCATAATAACTCTTAGGTCTCATGTTTACTCATATCAATGGCATAATCAACTAGCGAGCAATAATAATAAATCTCGGATGACAACACTTTCTCAAAACAATCATAATATGATATAACAAGATGGTATCTCGCTAGCCCTTTTTGAGACTGCAAAACATAAATGCAGAGCACCCTTAAAGATCAAGGACTGACTAGACATTGTAATTTATGATAAAAGAGATCCAATCATAGTCATACCCAATATAAATTAACAGTAATGAATGCAAATGACAGCGGTGCTCTCCAGCTGGTGCTTTTTAATAAGAGGGTGATGACTCAACATAAAAGTAAATAGATAGGCCCTTCGCATAGGGAAGCAGGAATTTATAGAGGTGCCAGAGCTCGGTTTTGAAATAGAGATGAATAATATTTTGAGTGGCATACTTTCATTGTCAACATAACAACCAAGAGATGGCGATATCTTCCATGCTACACACATTATAGGCGGTTCCCAAACAGAATGGTAAAGTTTATACTCCCCCTCCACCAACAAGCATTAATCCATGGCTTGCTCGAAACAACGAGTGCCTCCAACTAACAACAGTATCGGGGAAGTTTTGTTTGCAATTATTTTGATTTGATTTGCATAAAGCATGGGACTGGGCATCCCCGTGACCAGCCATTTTCTTGTGAGTGAGGAGCGGAGTCCACTCCTCTTGAGAATAACCTGCCTAACATGGAAGATACGAAGAGCCCTAGTTCATACATGAGCTATTCGAGCATACAAAACAGAATTTCATTTGAAGGTTTAGAGTTTGGCACATACAAATTTACTTGGAACAGCAGGTAGATACCGCATATAGGAAGGTATGGTGGACTCATATGGCATAACTTTGGGGTTTAAGGAATTGGATGCACAAGCAGTATTCCCGCTTAGTACAAGTGAAGGCTAGAAAAAGACTGGGAAGCGACCAACTAGAGAGCGACAACAGTCATGAACATGCATTAAAATTAACGAACCTTGATTGCAAGCATGAGTAGGATATAATCCACCATGAACATAAATATCGTGAAGGCTATGTTGATTTGTTTCAACTACATGCGTGAACATGTGCCAAGTCAAGTCACTTGAATCATTCAAAGGAGGATACCACCCCATCATACCACATCACAACCATTTTAATAGCATGTTGGCACGCAAGGTAAACCATTATAAACTCCTAGCTAATTAAGCATGGCATAAGTAACTATCATCTCTAATTGTCATTGCAAACATGTTTATTCATAATAGGCTGAATCAGGAACGATGAACTAATCATATTTACAAAAACAAGAGAGGTCGAGTTCATACCAGCTTCTCTCATCTCAATCCGTCCATCATATATCGTCATAATTGCCTTTCACTTGCACGACCGAATGATGTGAATAATAATAATAGTGCACGTGCATTGGACTAAGCTGGAATCTACGAGCATTCAATAAACAGGAGATGACAAGGCAATATGGGCACTTGGTTAAATCAACTATAATGCATATAAGAGCCACTTCAACATTTTCATTACGGTCTTTTCCTATTGATCCCCAAAGAAAAGAAAAGAAATAAAAACTATTTACACGGGAAAGCTCCCAACAAGCAAAAGAAGAACAGGAAATATTTTTGCGTTTTCTTTTTAGTTACTACTACTACAAGCAAGAAAGCAAACTAGCTAAACGCTACAACTAATTTTTTTGTTTTCTTAAGGTTTTTCAAACACACAAGAAGAAAGCAAGAAAAAGAGAATAAACTAGCATGGATATTACAGTGAAAAAGTATGAGCACCGACAACTAGCATGAGTGTGTGAACATAAATGTAATGTCGGTGAGAAATATGTACTCCCCCAAGCTTAGGCTTTTGGCCTAAGTTGGTCTATTGCCACGCCTGGCCTGGCGGATATCCAAAGCTGTAGCTGGGGTCGTACTGAGATGCAGTAGTTATTGCATCGTGGGCTGCAGCTTGGAGGTGAGCTATCTCAGCCCTCCTCTCGTACTCGTTCGCCTCCTCCCTGGTTATGAAATATCTCCCCTTTGCCTGAAAGTCAAAGAAGGTAGAAGCAGGGAGAGCGACGTGAAAGGTGCGTCGTCTGTCAAAGATTAGTCGGTACTGGAGGAACTGATCATTCCTCTCAACAAAACAATGACGAACCATAGCCTCATAATCTAAATAAGTAGGAGGCAACTCAATATCATCCTCACGTATGGGTATATTAAGAAAATTAGCTAAACGGGTTGCATAAATTCCACCAAAGAAATCTCCATTAAATCTATTATTATGCAACCTACGTGCAACAATGGCTCCCAAATTATAATGTTTATCTCCTAATACAGCACTCCTGAGAACCCTGAGGTCGGGGACACACATGTGACATGCTTTATCCTTACCATTTATGCACCTACCTATGAAGAGAGCAAAATAATGTATAGCAGGAAAATGAATGCTCCCTATGGTAGCTTGTGCCATGTCTCTAGATTCCCCCATAGTTATACTAGCAAGAAAATCTCGAAATTCAGATTTGCGAGGTTCAGTAGGACTACCCCATTGTGGAAGTTTGCAAGCAGTATTAAAATCCTCTAAGTCCATAGTATAAGAATTTTCATAAAGATCAAACAGGATAGTTTGAGAATTGCGTGACGATGAAAATTCAAACCTCCTCACAAAGGAATCAGTGAGATAGTGGTACTGACGACACTTATCTGCCTCGAAGCTCACAAGATCAGCGTTATGCACATATGCGTTAAATTCTTCCTTGATACCTGCTCGATCCATGAAGTCCTCTGAAGGCCATTCACAAGATCGCACTTGAGTGTCCCTTGGTGGTTCATCGTCGGCATCGCGCATTGCGAGCCTGGGTCCTTGCTTCCTTGAAGGGCCACCTTGGTACATTTTCCTAAACATATTTCTTCCTCTGAAAATTTTCTGAAAAATTTAGTAACTTCAAATAAAAGTGAACCAAGCTCAACAAAATTGATAGCAACTACTCCCACAAGTGCCTAGAGACTATATCATGCATTAGAACTACCTGGGACCAAATAAATTTGACATGCAAGCTCAAGAACATGGTCACCTAGGCAGCACAAATTTGCAATGAATAAAGCAATAGAACAAAAACTAATTGGACCATTGGAGGAGTCACATACCAAGGAACAATCCCCCAAAGCAGTTTTGTGAGAGTTGGATTGCTGCCGGGTCTTGCTCGTTCTTGGTCAGTTCCAGTGTATATGCTCAATGGCAGAAATACAATCCCCAATCTCATTGGTAATGAGGATGTTCCTCCCCTTATGAATGCTTCACCTCACCCATATGAGCTTCCATACTACACCCTCATGCAGCAGGCAAGAATTGATGAGATGAACGCGCAAGATGCTCTGAATGAAGTTGCCTGGAATGCCCCGGAACCTGAACAGGAACACATTCAGGAAAATGGATGGCGCATGTGGCCTGTGGTTCCTCCACCATACACAGGATTCAGTTTCAGAAATTTCTTCCAATATGATGGGCCGTCTCTGATGGATGGTGTGGACCTGGAGCACAATATTCAGGATAATCTGTCTGATGTTTGGTCTTCTGATGCTGAGTTTCAGGCTATGGAAGCGCTAGCAGATAGTTTTGTTCTTGGCAACCCTGCTGCACGCCTCGCGTTCGTCAGAGCGGGTGGAGACTCTGTCAATTTATTTGTGGCTGTCGACCGTGAGCTTCTGCTTTGGATTGGGGGGATGCTTAAACGCATATATACGCCTGCAGTCACTTTTGAGCAACCCGCATTAGTTATGCTACCTCTGAATCCATTCAGGGTCATCCAAAACCAACTGAATGTTATAGCTGCAGCCTGGCTTGAAGGTGTTGTCCCAGAGTTTGATATTCTGTCAGTCATTTTCGGTTCAACCTTTCAGTTGGGTGCTGCTGTCGTCCCCAATTCTCTGCTGCAGGAGTCTTGTGATTGCAGGTCTGAGCTGACTGATGCTGATTGGGAGCTGTCTGCTCGCTCTCCTGGTCTCAAAGCAATCCCTCAGCTTGTATCTGATGATGCAGAGTTTCAGCCAGCCTCACTGTCAGATCAAGGTACTGCTCTTCAGGTGATTGCCTCCTCCTCTCTATACAATGCACCTCAGTCTCGTAATGTTCTGGTGCCGCTCGACACCACTGCTGTTAGAAGAAGCACAAGATCAAATAAATATGATGGATTTAAGATCAATCAGGCTACTGACACCAAACGCTCCAAGTCAAGGTTGAAACCCCGTGAAACCTCGTTTGTCACTGCAGTTTCTTTGGCTGCTGCTCCTGTGCAGGTTGTTGTTGATGCATGTCCACCTCCTACTTCGATTGAAGAACTCCAACAGATGGGCAACCGTTGCGGGATTGCGCATGAAGCTCTATCTCCTAAGAAGCTGCTGGATGGCCAGCGCTCATCCTCTAGAGCCAGCGACTGATCGCTCCTTTGCCAATGAATAAATCGTGGAATATCAGAGGCATCAATTCTGATAAAAAACTTTTGGCTCTTCGGAATGCTATTGATACTAGCGGTTGTTCTGTGCTATGTATCCAGGAAACTAAGCGTGAATATTTTGATTTAGCGTTTATTAAATCTTTCTGCCCCAAACGCTTTGATAAGTTTGTGTTTTCACCTTCTGTGGGTGCTTCGAGTGGCCTTATTACTATCTGGAATAGTTCTGTGTTTGTGGGCACGCCTTGGTATGTTGATTAATTTGCGGTCGGTGTTTCTTTTGTTGCTACTCAATCTAGTGAATCGTGGAAGCTGATCAATGTCTATGGGCCTTGCACGGGTCAGCGTAGGGTGGATTTTACGAATTGGTTGTTTGATCTAAACATACCTAATGATGAAAACTGGTTGATCCTTGGCGATTTCAACTTCATTCGCTCTACGAGTAACAGAAACAAACTAGGTGGCGATGCTGCAGATATGTTGCTCTTTAATGAAATCATTTGGGCGCAATCCTTGATGGAACTCCCTATAAAGGGCAGAACATACACCTGGAGCAACATGCAGGATGATCCTTTGCTCGAACAGCTGGATTGGTTCTTCTCATCCACCTGCTGGACCACCTCCTTTCCAAATACGATGATCCTGCCGTTGGGAAACCAGTTTCTGATCATATCCCATGTGTGGTAGCAATTGAATCTAAAATCCCCAAGTCCAAGCTTTTTCGCTTTGAGAATTTCTGGGTCAACCACGAGGGTTTCTCTGATGCGGTTGCTGCCTCCTGGTCCAAGCCTTGTCATGCTCAGAATTCTACTTCTATCATTTGAAAAAACTTAAAACACTAAGATATGATCTCAAGAGATGGAGTAGAGGTATCTCAAAGCTGAAAAATATGATATAGAACAACAATGAGGTACTAGCTATGATGGACAATCTTGAGGACAAAAGACCTCTCTTTATTCAGGAGTCAAACTTTAAACGTATCTTAAAACTCCATTTGCAGACGTTGCTCAAGTATCAGAATGAGTATTGGAGGAAAAGATGTACGATCAGGTTTTTTAGGTTTGCCGATGAAAACACCAAGCTCTTCCAATCTCTGGCCACTGAGAGATATAGGCACAACTCTATTGCCACACTTCGTTAGTATAATGTGGAAATCAATGACCATGTTGGCAAAGAGGGGGTGCTGTATAAAACCGATAAGGAGCATTTAGGTTCTTCTAAACCCACTAATATGCGATTTGATCTCTCTAGAATCATACACAGGATTGAGGGGCTGGACCAATTGTCGGCACCTTTCACCAATGAGGAGATTGACGCTGTTATTAAGGAAATGCCCAGTGACAGGGCTCCTGGCCCTGATGGCTTTAATGGATGTTTTCTTAAGAGTTGCTGGCAGATTATCAAAACTGACTTCTACAAAATGTGCCATGATTTCCAAGCTGGGGGGCTTGATATCACCAGCATTAGTGAGGGCTACATCACTCTGATCCCTAAGATCTCTTCTCCAGAAACTGCAAATGATTACAGACCAATCACTTTACTGAACTGCTGTCTGAAAATCATCACAAAAATCCTGGCTAATCGGCTACAGAAAGTCATTCTTAAAATCATCCACAAGAACCAGTACAGCTTCATTAAGGGAGGGACGATCCAAGATTGCTTGGCGTGGACCTTTGAATATATCCATCAATGTCACGCCTCGGAGTGGGAGATAATCCTCCTCAAGCTTGACTTCGCCAAGGCGTTTGACACGATTGAACATGCTCCCATGCTTGAGATCATGAAGCATATGGGTTTTGATGATAAGTGGCTAGGTTGGATGGAAACGATTTTTGGTTATGGGGTCTCTTCGGTACTCCTTAATGGAGTCCCTGGTCGGAAATTCCAATGTAAATGTGGCGTGCGGCAGGGTGACCCTCTCTCATCGCTCATCTTTGTCCTTGCTGTGGACCTCCTTCAAGCTGCGATTAATGATGTGTTTGTTAGCGGCCTTATTGATCTTCCTCTCCCTCGGGACAGTGCTGGAGATTTCTCGGTCGTGCAATATGCTGATGACATGATATTGGTTATGCAGGCGTGTGCTGACCAAGCTGCCCGTATGAAATCTATTCTTGAAGACTATGCTGCATCGGTAGGTCTAAAAATCAATTTTCACAAATCAACCCTTATCCCCATTAACATTGATCACCAGCGTGCTAGTGAGTTGGCGGGGGTGTTTGGATGCTCTGTTGGATCATTACCCTTTACCTACCTTGGTCTCTGGATGGGGACAACGAGGCCCAACGTGTTGGATCTTATGCCGATGGTGCACGCAGTTGAGAGGAAGACATCCACAACACTTTCTCTGATGTCATCAGGAGCAAAACTGACCTTGGTTAATTCTGTCGTGACGTCGATGTTGATCTACGCAATGTGCACCAATCAAATTACATCCGAAGGTGGTTGAACATCTGGATAAATTACGCCGCTATTGTCTCTGGGCAAAAAATTCTGATGATGGTGTTAAAAACAACTCCCTTGCAGCCTGGGAACTTGTCTGCCGTCCAAAGAGGTGTGGTGGCCTTGGTGTAATTGATATCAAGACACAGAATGTAGCCCTGCTCTTAAAGCATTTGTTCAAATTCTATAATCATGAGGATGTCCCCTGGGTGGAGCTGATTTGGAGCGCGTATTACAGAAACAAAATCCCTCATGCAACTGACGCCGTTGGCTCTTTCTGGTGGAAAGATGTAATGCAGCTCAATGGGGTCTTTCGAGGGATCACCAGGGTCATCCCAGGCAATGGTTCTAGCTCTCTATTTTGGAAAGATGTCTGGCTTGAAGGCGACGATGACGCTCCAATCATGGAAGTGTACCCGCGGGCTTTCTCCTACTGTCTGAATGAGGATGACTCCGTTGCTAGGGTTCTCAGTGCCAGTCTGCCACTGATCCGACCACGATCTTTAGCTCACCCCTCTCAACCCAGGCAAGGGAGGAGGTCAGACAAATCCAGTAGGCCTTGATGCATGTGTGTGTGGCCAATGGCCGCCATGACACCTGAGAATGCACGCTCGGGCGCTTCTCTTCAAAAAAAATTTATGATCATTTTTACAAGGAGATAATGGCTGATGAGGCTTTTCGCTGGCTTTGGAAGGCCAAGAGCCCGATCAAGTTTAAATTGTTTGGGTTGTTGCTTCTGGTGGATCGACTGAATGCCAGAAATATGCTTAAACGTAGACACTTTGCTGTCACGGGGAACAATTACTCCTGCATGTTCTGTCAAAGCCCCCCCGAGGAAACCATTGCACACTTGTTCTTCTTATGCCCCTTTAGTCAACAGTCCTGGAGTAAGGCTGGATTGACCTGGACGACCAGAGGCAGTAGAATAGCACTGCTGCATGGGGGCAGAGAGACCTGGCGACAACCTCTCTTCATGGACATTTTTCTATTGGCTGCTTGGAGTTTATGGATGGAGAGAAACAATCAACATTTCAGAGGGATACATCACTCATTCGGGTGATGGTTGGCTAGATTCAGAAATCTCTTAGAGCTACTGATCCATAACTGCAGAGAGGAACTTCATCCTTTCCTGTCTAATTACATTGTAAACTTGGGACATTAGTGTTGTAGCTACACTAGCCCACACGGCCGGGGGACCATTTAAACCCGTGTTGTAACAACTATGTAACTGATCCTTTGTGAGTAATACAAAAAGTCAGTGGGAGCATCTCCCACTGTCGTTCACTTTAAAAAAAAGAGGTGCTTTGAGCAAGGAGATCGAAAATCGCAGCAAAATGAGCTAGAACTCGTGCTTGAGCTGGTTGGTGATTTTTTTGGGAGGAAGAAGGAGTGTGTGGGTGCAGGAATAAGTGGAGGGGAGCCACCATGGGCCCACGAGGTAGGGGCGCGCCCATGGGGTGGGCGCGCCCTGGACCCTCGTGGCCAGGTGCCAGCTGCCCCTGATGTGTTCTCAGTGCCAGATATTCTCAAATATTCCAGAAAAAACATATTTCAATTCGGGGCATTTGCATAACTTTTATTTTTAGGGTATTTTTATATTGCACGAATAATTCAGAAAACACACAGAAAATACTATTTTTGCTTTATTTCAACTAAATAACAGAAAATAAAAGGAGGGTACAGAAGGTTGTGTTTTCTAACTTCATCCATCTCATGCTCATCAAAAGGAATCCACTAATAAGGTTGATCAGGTCTTGTTAACAAACTCATTCCGAATTGCATGAAACCGGAGAAATTTCAAATAACACTATGTTACCTCAACGGGGATATGCACATCCCAATAATTAGAATATCATATCTCTTTTTGACAGTAGGAAGAGGAAATTCAAAACCTCCAAAAATGATCGATGGAAATTTTCCAATAGAGTTGATGCTGTGGATTGAGGTTGTTTCCTCGGAAAGTGTACCGTATGCTCATTACGATTAACATGAAAAGTGACATTGCCTTTGTTGCATTCAATAACAGCCCCTCAGTATTCAAAAAGGGTCTTTCAAGAATAATAGACATACTATCGTCCTAGGGAATATCAAGAATAACAAAGTCCGTTAAAATAGTAACGTTTGCAACCACAACAGGCACATCCTCACAAATACCGACATCTATAGCAGTTGATTTATCGGCCATTTGCAAAGATATTTCAGTAGGTGTCAACTTTTTCAAATCAAGTCTACGATATAAAGAGAGAGGCATAACACTAACACCGGCTCCAAGATCACATAAAGGCAGTTCTAACATAATTTCTTTTAATGGAGCATGGTATAGTGGGTACTCCTGGATCTCCAAGTTTCTTTGGTATTCCACCCTTAAAACTATAATTAGCAAGCATGGTGGAAATTTCAGCTTTCGCTATCTTTCTTTTATTTGTAACAATATCTTTCATATACTTAGCATAAGGATTCATTTTGAGCATATCAGTTAAACGCATACGCAAAAAGATAGGTCTAATCATTTCAGCAAAGCGCTCAAAATCCTCATCATCCTTTTTGGTTTGGGAGGAAAAGGCATGGGTTTCTGAACCCATGGCTCCCTTTCCCGACCGTGTTTCCTAGCAACAAAGTATCTCTTATCATAACGTTGATTCTTTGATTGTGGGTTATCAAGATCAACATCAGGTTCAGCTTCTACATCATTATCATTGCTAGGTTGAGCATCAACATGAACATTATCATTAACATTATCACTAGGTTCATGTTCATCACCAGATTGTGTTTCAGCATCAGAAATAGAAATATCATTGGGATTCTCAGGTGTGTCTACAACAGGTTCACTAGAAGCATGCAAAGTCCTATCATTTTTCTTTTTCTTCTTTTTAGAAGGACTAGGTGCATCAATATTATTTCTCTGAGAATCCTGCTCAATTCTCTTCGGATGGCCTTCAGGATACAAAGGTTCCTGAGTCACTTTACCCCCTCTAGTTCCAACTCTAACAACAAAGTCATTATTCTTACTATTTAATTCATTGAGCAAATCATTCTGAGCTTTAAGTACTTGTTCTACTTGAGTGGTAACCATAGAAGCATATTTACTAATGAGCTTAAGTTCACCTTTAATTCTAGACATATAATCACTCAAGTGTTCAAGCATATCGGAATTGTGTTTCAATTGCCTACCAACATAAGCATTGAAGTTTTCTTGTTTGACAATAAAATTATCGAACTCATCTAAGCATTGGCTAGCAGACTTATAACGAGGAATATCACCTTCATCAAATCTATAGAGAGAATTTACCTTTACTACCTATGTCGGGTTGTCAAGACCATGTGTTTCTTCAATAGGTGATGAATTAAGACCATGTATTTCTTCAACAGGCGGTAAATTAAGACCATGTATTTCTTCAATAGGAGGTAAATTCTTAACATCTTCAGCTTTAATACCCTTTTCTTTCATAGATTTCTTTGCCTCTTGCATATCTTCAGGAGTGAGAAATAGAACACCCCTTTTCTTCGGAGTTGGTTTAGGAATAGGCTCAGGAGTTGGTTCGGGAAGTGTCCCATTTTTTTCATTAGTCAACATATTATTCAATAGAATTTCAGCTTCATCTGGTTTTGTCGTGGAATTGTCACGGCAGATGTCCTTAGTGTCAGGACTTAGTCGCGAGGCCAACGCATCTATGTGGTAGCTTGAGAGGGTTGAGAGGAATCGAGAGACGCAACACAAGACAAGGATTTAGACAGCTTCGGGCCCCGGAAAACATCATCCGGTAACAACCCTACATGTTGTTTGAGGCTAGGTCTCATTATGATCACGGGAGAGTCGCCGGGGACCGGCTCTCGGTGTCTAGCCCTAGAGATTGTTTTCTATCCCCTCTTTGGGGTGCCCTGCCCCTCCTTATATAAGTTGAAGGGGCGGGTTACATGACTAGTCCTAGTAGGATTAGGATTACTCAATTACAAGTGGAGTCCTAGTCTTGCTTCCTTTGTAAGGGAATATTCCTTACGCTTTCCTCTTAAACCGGCCCACCAGAGTATAAGCCGGCCTGCTGGGCCTTGGGCCTTGTCGTCCATTTGATCCGCCCGCCGGGTCTCTAGTGAGTCACAAGTCTAGGCGGGTTACATGTAAACTGCCATGTCTGGGCGGATCGCCAATGAGTCTCTTAGCTCCAGCCAGGTCTCTGGTGAGTCGCCAAGTCCGGCCGTGTCATAATTCCGGCCGGGTCTTACCGCGGGGTTTATCCCCGACATTAGCCCCCAGTTTAATTTGGATCTATCCATGTTAAACTGATCCTGCAAAATAAACACCAGAACAACTTTGATAGGTTGTGCTCCGGGTTAAAAATTCTTGTAAACCGGCACCTGATCATCTTTAAGTTCTTGTCATTTCCTTCTTGATACATGCCCATGAACTCATAGCAAATCTCCTTAGCAGATATGTTTCAACTTTGTCAATGCAAAAAATCCAGATACTTCTTTTGAAAAATCCGGGTCAAACAGGCCAGCTTCAGAATCAATTTGCTGACATTGGTCTCTTGTAGAGAAATATTGTAAGAAATAATCCACTTGAGTCAGCTTCCAAAGCGTCGGCTTAAAAAATATAGGTCTTAAAATACTCATCTGGTTTTCAACCGGCTTAAAGATATAGATCTTGCCGAGTTATAATTTCCAAAATCTCTGGGTTATAAAAGACTGATGATGCCGGGTCATAATTATTTGGTGACACCGGATCATGATTGTTGCAAACACCGGGTCAACTTGATCTTCTCCAAACTGAGAATTTTGAAGATTTTCCCCTTTATATATATATATATATATATATATATATATATATATATATATATCACTTGTAGCCCCCAAGTGCCGGGTTTTCATGCTTGCAGCAACCTGGGACTTGTAATTGCCTTATGCTCATAAAAACTTGAACCAGCATAGCCCCCAAGGGCCGGGTCATTATGCAATAATGAGCAGGGACTTTGTAGATATAACAATGTAAACTTGAACAGCAACGTGTAGCCCCCAAGGGCCGGCTTAGTAAGATAATACTAAGCTGGGACTTTGTATATAATTTATTGATAATAACATCATATGATGTAATCTCCACCATGGTGCTTGAACCCACGTCCACAAGGTTAAGAGCTTTGTACTCTACCAACTGAGTAGTGGACCGTTCAATATAATGGATTAATGCTTGTGTACCTTGAATTTTTGACAGGACCAATTGGTAGCCCCCAAGGTCTGGCTCATTTAGAATGTGATAAGTCGGGTCTTCAATAAGTTGAGCAAAAAATGACTTTGCATTAGCCCCCAAGTGCCATGGTACATGCTGGCAGTAACATGGGACTTGCATATTCGATGTAATATCAATTTGAATAATGTAGGCCCCAAGTGCCGGGTCGTAAGCCTGCAGCGACTCGGGACTATTCCTTCCATTGTAGAGTAAATCATATCCATTGATAAAATAATAGCCATTGCGCCAAAGCGACTTTAAATACCTCATATGTTGATAAGTAAATTCAGAGTTTAAATACCCGGCGGCTCTTGGCCGATGGCGATTTAATACGCCTCCATTGTAAGCCGGAATTTTTATAACCCGGCTATTTATAGCCTTTGAGAAAATCAAGAATTGATAAACCTTTTGAGACACCAATTTCAATCTTTCGATGATGGGCTTGAACTGAATCATTTATGTAAGTCATAGCTCTGTAAATCCTGCACAGAGTTTAAACAACATATGCCCTGGCGACTTAACGTCAAAAGCCAGGGCGGGTAACCACCCAAATGTAGTCTTATCCTGCACACAAGTAGATCACAAGATCCCTATGATCCCTTGAATGATACCGCCGTTTTATGTGACCCGGACAGTGAGGGTGAGAACCCAATTCTGTAAAAGCCGGCACACATGATATTTGTGACAACTCAAATATTTGTGATTACAAAAACTGTATGAGAAACAGATAAAATTTTGAGGCTTCTGATTCGAATACAATCAGTAAACCGTTCCAATGGGGTTAAGCTAAGATTTGAATACGATCATATAGCCCCCAGTGGCGTTGGCGTTGCCGATCAAAGTGGGTACCGACAGCTATGTTCTCTTTGGTTCGAATACGACCTATGTTTGAACAGGAAGCCCCCAAATGACCTTAAGAGTTGTTTAGCGACGCTGATTCGAATACGATCCACGTCGATTCCCAAAGGGGTTGAGCTATGATTCGGATACGATCAAGAAGCCCCCAAGTAGGTTTAGCAGTTTGCCAATCAAAAGGGTACCGATAGCTATGTTCTCTTTGGTTCGAATACGACCTATGTTTGAACAGGAAGCCCCCTAGTGATCATGAGAATATTTAACGACTCTGATTCGAATACGATCAGGGTCACACCAAAAAGGGTTAATCTAAATTCGAATACGATCAGCTCCCAATGGCCATTAAAGCAGGGTACCTATGTTTGAGTTGTGCTTTGTAACCGACTCTCTTTGGTCCCTTTAATTTTTCCTGAGAATCCGAACTTTGCGAGAGATAAATTCTTTTTGAACGGAAATTCTTAAACCGGATATTGAGAGATTCAAAGTTTTGTGATAAACAAATTTACCTTGAACCGGATTTTGAACCGGATTTGAGAGCTTCAAAACTTTGTGGCAGATAAATTTCCCTTGAACCGGATTTTAAACCGGATGTTTAAGAGCTTTAGTGCTTTGTGGGAGATGTCAGGTCTCTTGAGCCGGATTAAAACCGGAATCCTTCTTTTTAAGCCGGAAATTTTCTGACGGCCTTTAAACTTTTTACCAATATGGCGGTAGCCTTCGGGACCGGGTTATTTTTCCCTCCAATGACCCGGAGTTCTTGAATGCATTGAAACCGACCAATGCTGCCGAGTCATATCATTGTAGCCCCCGAGTCTCAAGACGACTCGAGGAGTTGGCTTTGAGATTCTCCATATTGATCATAGCATAAGGTGTATATCATTGGTATTGATAGCGCGATGTGAATCCACAGAAGGTTGAAGTGAGTGTGGCAGGTTATAAATGATCCCGTATGAGCCGTGTCAGCAACTCGGCCAATGGTTCCTTCCAACTGGATGTTTTGAAGTTAACCAAACTGTAGTGGCGGCGACCGGTGCGCCTGCCCATTGAACCATCCAGTGCAGACGGCGGCTGATAATACATGATAATTCGCCTCCAATTTGTTGGAAGAAAACCGGGCTTCCCAAGTAGTGACTCGCTCATATTCAATAAACAGCTCATGTATACAGGTGCGGCCCAGTGTGGTTATATAGACCAACCCACGAGAGACGGATGGTAAAGACAACCATTGCATCAGAGGCGGCACAGACAGATGATCCGGCCTTGGTGTTGTAAGCCGGTGCAGTCAGGCGAGTCAATTGCAGGAGTATAAGCGGGCCTGCTGGGCCTTGGGCCTTGTCGTCCATTTGATCCGCCCGCCGGGTCTCCAGTGAGTCACAAGTCTAGGCGGGTTACATGTAAACCGCCATGTCTGGGCCGATCGCCAGTGAGTCTCTTAGCTCCAGCCAGGTCTCTGGTGAGTCACCAAGTCCGGCCGTGTCATAATTCCGGCCGGGTCATACCGCGGGGTATATCCCCGACAGGTGTTCTTTCCCTGAAAACAGAAGTAGCGCAACTATCCAGGTGGTCTCTGGAAGCATCGGTTAGTCCATTATAAAAGATATCAAGTATTTCATTTTTCTTAAGAGGATGATCAGGCAAAGCATTAAGTAATTGGAGAAGCCTCCCCCAAGCTTGTGGGAGACTCTCTTCTTCAATTTGCACAAAATTATATATTTCCCTTAAAGCAGCTTGTTTCTTATGAGCAGGGAAATATTTAACAGAGAAGTAATAAATCATATCCTGGGGACTACGCACACAACCAGGCTCAAGAGAATTAAACCATATCTTAGCATCACCCTTTAATGAGAACGGAAATATTTTAAGGATATAGTAATAGCGAGTTTTCTCATCATTAGTGAATAGGGTGGCTATATCATTTAATTTAGTAAGATATGCCACAACAATTTCAGATTCATAGCCATAGGAAGGATCAAATTCAACAAAAGTAATTATATCAGGGTCGACAGAGAATTCATAATCCTTATCAGTCACAAAGATAGGCGAAGTAGCATAAGCAGGATCATATTTCATTCTAGCATTCAGAGTTTTTTGTTTCAGGATAGCTAATAATTTCGTAATATCACTTCTATCATTGCAAGCAAGAAAGTCTCTAGCCGTTTCTTCATCCATAACATAGCCCTCAGGCACAACAGGCAATTCAAATTTAGGGGGAGAATCTTCATCATCACTTTCATCAATATTAGCAGGTTCAATAATTTCATTCTCTCTAGCCCTAGCAAGTTGTTAATCAAGAAATTCACCAAGTGGCACAGTAGTATCAAGCATAGAAGTAGTTTCATCATAAGTATCATGCATAGCAGAAGTGGCATCATCAATAACATGCGACATATCAGAATTAATAGCAGAAGCAGGTTTAGGTGTCGCAAGCTTACTCAAAACAGAAGGTGAATCAAGTGCAGAGCTAGATGGTAGTTCCTTACCTCCCCTCGTAGTGGAGGGATAAATTTTTGTTTTTGCGTCTTTCAAGTTCTTCATAGTGACCAGCAGATATAAATCCCAAGTGACTCAAAGAATAGAGCTATGCTCCCCGGCAACGGCGCCAGAAAATAGTCTTGATAACCCACAAGTATAGGGTATCGCAACAGTTTTTGAGGGTAGGGTATTCAACCCAAATTTATTGATTCGACACAAGGGGAGCCAAAGAATATTCTCAAGTATTAGTAGTTGAGTTGTCAATTCAACCACACCTAGATTACTTAATATCTGCAGCAAAGTATTTAGTAGCAAAGTAGTATGGAAGTAATGGTAGAAAAAGTAATATTTTTGGGTTTTGTAGTGATTGTAACAGTAGCAACGGAAAAGTAAATAAGCGGAGAATAATATGTGAAAAGCTCGTAGGAATTGGATCGGTGATGGAGAATTATGCCGGATGCGGTTCATCATGTAACAATCATAACATAGGGTGACACAGAACTAGCTCCAATTCATCAATGTAATGTAGGCATGTATTCCGAATATAGTCGTACGTGCTTATGGAAAAGAACTTGCATGACATATTTTCTCCTGCCCTCCCGTGGCAGCGGGGTCCTATTGGAAACCAAGGGATATTAAGGCCTCCTTTTAATAGAGTACCGGACCAAAGCATTAACACATATTGAATACATGAACTCCTCAAACTATGGTCATCACCGGGAGTGGTCCTGATTATTGTCACTTCGGGGTTGCCGGATCATAACACATAGTAGGTGACTATAGACTTGCAAGATAGGATCAAGAACTCACATATATTCATAAAAACATAATAGGTTCAGATCTGAAATCATGGCACTCGGGCCCTAGTGACAAGCATTAAGCATAGCAAAGTCATAGCAACATCAATCTCAGAACATAGTGGATACTAGGGATCAAACCCTAACAAACCTAACTCGATTACATGATAAATATCATCCAACCCATCACCGTCCAGCAAGCCTATGATGGAATTACTCACGCACGGTGGTGAGCATCATGGAATTGGTGATGGAGGAAGGTTGATGATGATGATGGCGACGGATTCCCCTCTCCGGAGCCCCGAACGGACTCCAGATCAGCCTCCCGAGAGAGTTTAGGGCTTGGCGGCGGCTCCGTATCATAAAACACAATGAATCTTTCTCTCTGTTTTTTCTCCCCGAACACGAATATATGGAGTTGGAGTTGAGGTCGGTGGAGCTCCAGGGGGCCCACGAGGCAGGGGGTGCGCCCAGGGGGCAGGTGCGCCCCCACCCTCGTGGAAAGGGTGTGGGCCCCTGGCCTTGATTCTTTCGCTAGTATTTTTTATTATTTCCAAAAATAATCTCCGTGAGATTTCAATTCATTCCGAGAACTTTTGTTTCTGCACAAAGATAACACCATGGCAATTCTACTGAAAACAGCGTCAGTCCGGGTTAGTTCCATTCAAATCATGCAAGTTAGAGTCCAAAACAAGGGCAAAAGTGTTTAGAAAAGTAGATACGACGGAGACGTATCAATCACCAGCGCGGAGCATAGCGCTTCCGCACTTGCACGGGCATAGCCGCTCCTCGGCAGTCGACGGCCAGCGCGGAGCATGGTGCTTCCACTGGTACGTGGGAGGGGACTCCCTACTGCGGTGAGCCCCCGGGGCGTGGAGAGCCCCGCCCTGACACGTGGCTTGCATGACAGGGCTAGACGAGGTGTGTCTGGGCACTCGTGAGCGAGCGTGGCCCTACCTCAAGGCGGGTTGCGCCTGGTCTTGGTTCTTGTTTGTTGTGTGGGTCCTGCGAGGTGGTCAGACAACCTGCGCCGAACGAATCTCCTGAGGTTATCGCGTGAGAAGGCCAAGCACCAACGGCCCCAGGAGGTGACGTGAACGGGACCGTCCCGCCAGACAGAGCTCAGCCGTTGGATTTATCGACACTGCAGGGACAGGCCCGAGCACAGACGCCGTGCCTAACCTTTCTCACGCGAAGGGTCCTGAAGAAAGACGACCGGCGCGCGGCTCCCGGAGTGGGCGACAATCGAGCAGGTGAAAGTCATAGATAGATTAAGCATGGAAAGCAAACTGGCTTAAGTAAACGCAGGGGAAATACATGCCATTGGGTCAGGACCGAGCGGCTTGGGGATGATGCAGCCGGAGGGGCGCCCCCAACAAGGTAAGCTAAAGACATAGGAAAGGGATACATGCAGCAGGGACGGACCCACGTGGCCTGGGAATGATGCGGCCCTGAGGGCGCTCCCAGCTAAATAAACTTGGAAAATGTCACCTGGTTCTGTTGATGAAGGGATGTTGGGGCAGCTAAAGGTACACGGCGAAGGGGTTGCTCCTCACGAGCCACCGGGGCCCTAAGCCTCGGGAGGCTCTCGGGGTCCAGGCGGTTCCTTGAGGACCGTCTCCATCTCCGTCAGGACGGCGTGGTTCCTGACCTCCTGAGATGCCAGGACACGCCGCAGGTTGCGCTGATAGGCGAATGACATGCTCGACAGGCCAAAAGGCATGCGAACGTAGCTGTGCGGTGGGCCCTCGCAGCGTCCCATGCGCGAAGGCCAGAAGAGCTCCTGAGACGCGGCCCGGTTGAGCCCCGGGACGTCGACGCAGACGCGCAGCCCGGCATCCTCGCCCGGATGGGGAGCTGCGCCCGGTGAGCGGCGGTTGCCGCGCATGGCTCTCGCGTCCTGCAGTTCCTGAGTGGTCTTGGCGATGAACTCCTGAGCGTTGGGCGCCCCTCGCCCTGTGTCCTCCTGAGGAAGACGTGCCGCGAAGCACGCCTCCAAGTGGTGCCCGAGAGCCTTCCTCGTGACGTTGGCAAGGTCTGAGGCCCTCCAGAAGAGAGCCCCCGAGCCCTGCCCAAGGAGGGTGCCGGGCACGCCTTCCTATGCGAGGGAGTGAGGCGCCCCAGGTGCGGGCACTGATCCCGACGAGGTAACTTTCGCGACGCCACCCTCCTGAGGTCCTGGACGTAGTAGCTGCTTCTTCTTCTTGGGGACAACCTCAGGAGAGTATCAATCTGCACTCTTGTTCGGGTCTTTGATTGACGCTGCTTGGAAGGCGCGCTCGAGGGAGCACACCGCATCTCTTTGTTCGAAGGGGTCTATGATGATCCTGCCACTCCCTGGCATCTTGATGACGTTGTAACCGTGGTGCATCACCACCATGAACTTGGCCAGGGCTGGATACCCGAGGATGGCATTGTACGGCAGACGGATGTGTGCGATGTCGAAGTCGATAAGCTCGGTGCGGTAGTTGTTGTGTTCTCCGAAAGTGACAGGGAGGCGGATCTGCCCTATCGGTGTGGTGGAACTGTCGGTCACTCCTGAGAAAGGCTTGGTAGGCTGAAGCTGATCGCAGGGCACTTGAAGGTTGTCGAACGTGTCGACAGACAAGACGTTGAGTCCTGCGCCGCCGTCGATGAAGGTCTTGGTGAGTTGTACGTTGTTGATGACGGGCAAACAAAGCATCGGGAGAACGCCAGCAGTGGCCGCACACTTAAGCTGATCTGCCGAACTGAAAGTGATGGCACACTTGGACCACCTGAGCGGGCGTGTGGCCTCGAGCTTGGGGAGGACTGCGTTCACCTCGCGGGCAAACTACTTGAAGATCCACTATGAGGCTGGGGCTTGAGCCCCGTCCAAGATGCAGGCGATAGCACGTGGCTCCTGGAAGCCCCCAGCCCCTCGTCTTGATGGTGGTCGTCGTTCCTTCTTGGTGGTGGCGGAAGCGGAGGAAGCCCAGCATTGCCCTGAGGACGGTCCTCGCAAGGCTGATCCCTCCAGGCGCCCTCGCGAGGCTGATCCTGCCAGCAGTCCTCACGTGGCCGGTCGCGCCACTCCTGGCGTGGGCCAAGGTCATCCCAGCGTCCTCCGCCACTTCCTCCTCCTCGACCGTAGCCCCGGTCGTTGCACTCAGGGCGTCGACCGAAGCGTCCATCGTGAATGGCCCTGAGCTCCTGACAATCGTTGGTGTTGTGGCTGTGCACGTTGTGGAAGGCGCAGAATGGTCGGCTGCTCTTGGATGACTCGGGCTAGTCCCTGCCGTGCTTCAATCCGCCTCTGCCTCAAGCACAGCTGCTCCCTTGCGCTTCACTTCCTTGGCCTTGGCTTTCTTCTCCTCCAGGTCGGCAGCTGGGAGCTCGAGAAGGGAAAGGCGCCCTTCCTCAGCCCTTGCGCACTTGCTCGCCAGGTTGAACAGCTCCAGGGATATGCACAGCTCCTCGTGGATGGCGAGCTCCTCCTTCATTTTGACATCGCGGACGCCATCGGAGAACGCCGAGATGATGGCCTCATCCGTCACCTTGGGGATCTTGAGACGAACATTGTTGAAGCGTTGGGTGTACTTCTGGAGGGTCTCTCCTGGTTGTTGCTTGACGCGGTGTAGATCACCCGCGGTCAGGGGGCGGTCGCGAGTGCCCTGGAAGTTGGCGATGAAGCGGTCGCGCATCTCTTCCCAGGAGGAGATCGAACCTGGAGGTATGTCCAGGGGCCACGAACGAGCGCCGTCTTTGAGCGCCATGGGGAACCAGTTCGCCATGACTTTCTCGTCGCCGTTGTCCGCCTCGATGCTCAGCTCGTAGAGCTGCAGGAACTCCGCGGGGTCGGGGGTGCCGTCGTAGCGCGGAGGTAGGTGTGGCTTGAACTTGCCCGTCCAGGCGACGCTACGTAGCTCGGGGGTGAAGGCGCGGCAACCGGCTGTGGTCACCGGGGCCCGTCTTGGAGGTGGAGCTTGGTCTTAGCGCCCGCGCGCCGCCATGGCAAGCGGCATGGAGCCCTGCCGCAGCAAGCGATCCTAATGCGGCGGTGCGGGGAGTGGTGGAGCGTTCTCTTGCGGGTGAGGGACTTCATGGCAGCTTCCTTCTTCGCGCACGGGCGCCAGACGCGGTAGCTCGCGCCGCGGAGCCACGCGTCCTTGGCGCTAGGGCACCGCCTTGGTGCAGAGGTGGTGGGGTGCTCCGTGAGCTACGTCGCCCGTAGCTGGCGGTGGACAAGCCAACGAGAGGGACAGTGCGGGGGAGCCCCCTGCGGCAACTAACAAGCTCGGCGATGCGGTCCAGCCAATCCTCGTAGAGGTCGTCGATGGGGCGGTAGCGCAGGAGTTCGCGCGCCATGCACAGCGCAGCCTCCGCGTCCGTGGGAGCGTGACGGGCGTGAGACGACGAGCCGGTCGGGGTCAGCGATGGAGTAGCGGTGCGGCCGTCCCGCCGCACCGAGGGGTGCCGCGAGGAGGCTTGCTGCTCCTTCCCTGCCGGGCCGGTGGCGGCGTTGGCGGTAGGCGATGGAGAACGACGAGGTGGCCCGCCGACGGGAGCCGTCTGGGCGACGCGGGTAGCGAGGGCTGCCCGGCGCTCAGCGCGAGCTCAGCGAGCGTCCGTCATCGATGCGACGAAGCGATGTGACGTGGATCGACGGAAGGAAAACTCCGGTGCACCCCTACCTGGCGCGCCAAATGTCGAATCTCGGGTTCCGGCAAAACCCTTAAGGTTCGAACTCTAGGCTGCGCGCGAAGATCTTCCCCTCACAGATCACGCCCTCTCACGCTCCGCGATCTCTAGGCTAGCTCGACAAACTCGCAACACAAGGGACACAAGATTTATACTGGTTCGGGCCACCGTTGTGGTGTAATACCCTACTCCAGTGTGTGATGGTGGATTGCCTCTTGGGCTGAGGATGAACAGTACAAGGGGAAGAACAGCCTCCTGATGAGAGGTGTTCTTGTGCTTGGTGAACTTGTGTGGGTGAGGATCCGATCGATAGAGTTAGTTAGTTGCCTCCTACCGTGGTGGCTAGTCCTATTTATAGAAGCCCCAGTCCTCTTCCCAAATATTGAGTGGGAAGGGATTCCACAACGTCCAATTTGAAAGGGGACAGCTAGTATAGCTTATCCTGACAAAAGTAGTCTTCGCCTGCCAAAGGCTCTGGTTGTGACGCCGTCTTGGGCTCCACGGTGACCTCCATCCTGCCATCCTGCTGGTCTTGGTCTCGTTGCACCGATAGGGAAACCTTTGCTTGACGCCTCAGAACTCCTCGCCTGTGCTTGCCTCCTTAGCACCAAAGAGGAAACAAGGACAATGTATGCGCTGGCGCCCGCCTGGTCTCGATCGTCATGGCTTACGTCACTAGAACCTCGCGAGGTTTTGTCTTGCCTTGATCTCTCCGCCCGTCGCGAGCCAGCCTGGTGAGGCCGCTCCCGAGGATGTCTTGTGTCGTCTGCCTCGCGAGGCTTGGCCCCTCGCGAGTGTCTTGAAAGCTTGTTGGTGAAGATGGGCCATACAGGCCCGCTCACAGAGCCATGCCATGGGCCGCAGGCAGGCAAGTCTGGGGACCCTCGTTCCCAGAATGCCGACAGCGCCGACACATCAGGACTTGGCGACCGCTGTCGGTGTCAAAATCGGCGGATCTCGGGTTGGGGGTCCCGAACTGTGCGTCTAAGGTCGATGGTAACAGGAGTCAGGGAGACGATGTTTACCCAGGTTCAGGCCCTCTCTATGGAGGTAATACCCTACTTCCTGCTTGACTGTTCTTGATGAATATGAGTATTACAAGAGTTGATCTACCACGACATCGTAATGGCTAAACTCTAGAAGTCTAGCCTGTATGACTATGGTAATGAGTCTCTCCTTCCGGACTAAGTCCTCCAGTTTATATAGACACCGGGGAGATCTAGGGTTACACAAGGTCGGTTACAGAGAAAGGAATCTCCGGTCGCCAAGCTTGCCTTCCACGCCAAGGAGAGTCCCATCCGGACATGGGTACGGTCTTCGGTCTTTGTATCTTCACGGCCCATCAGTCCGGCCCATGGCTAACAGGCTAGACGCCCGAGGACCCCTTAGTCCAGGACACCCTTAGTAGCCCCCGAACCAGGCTTCAATGACGAGGTGTTCGGCGCGCAGATAGTCTTCGGCATTGCAAGGCGGGTTCCCCTCCGACGACTTCCAAGTAATGTGTTCGGCTTTTAATTCAATGCCACACCCTTCGGCTTCTGTGTCTTCAACTTCCATGTGTCGGGCGAATGCGGACGGTCAGGGTCTTTTTGCAAATAACACCCTAGCCATTCAAGAAGGAGTGTCTATTTAAATAGATTGGATGTCAGATGCATTCAGCACCACGCGAAAAAGATCCTCAAAGACTGTCAGGAGAGACCACTCTATCATGGCCAACATTCCCAACGCCTCTTCCCATTCCAACCCAGAGAGAGGCGAGTGGGAGAGGTGCTCCGTATCCCACGGCCAATTGCAGAAGCTACAAAAGTAGGGATTTCTCCATCCTACGAATCTGGTCCCTGTTCGAGCAGGATTGGCCTCCTTCAACGGCAAAACCTAGGCAGAGGATTTCCCCAATCGGTCTGCGGGAGAATGAGTGTGCTTCGTCCCCTATCTGCTGAGGGGCATGGGATTCCCCATTCACCCATTCCTCCGAGGGCTTCTGGAGTATTATGGCCTCCAAGTGCACAACTTTACCCCGGGCTCCATTCTGCACATCGCGGGTTATGTTGCTTTATGCGAACTATTTCTGGGTAATGAGGCCCATTTTGAACTGTGGAGAAAATTGTTCTGCGTTGTCCCGCGCAACCATGAAGGATCAATATTTGAAGTGGGGGGTGCCGAAATATGGCGCATTGCCGAGACCGGATACCTATCCGGCACGCCGAAGAAGGTGTCCGAAGAGTGGACCTCTGAGTGGTTTTACATTGATGACGTTGAACTTACAGTTCCGGTCCGGAGAGGCCTCCCCGAGTTTGCGAGTGTTCCTCTGAAGAAGCGCCACAACTGGCGCCCCCGAAGCCCCGAGGAGGAAGATAGTGCGGAAGTTCGCCAACTCCTGAGCAAGATCGATGCTTGCCCAGTCCGGGTATACAATGGTCGAAGTGATGGAGACCTCCATAGTACGAGGAGTTCAGCCACTCCAATACAAAGGTCTCCCCATGTGGAATTACAATAGGGAAGATGACACCTCCCACTGGAGCAGGAAAGGTCCGGACACCCCTGCCACCCTAGCCAAAATACTGGCCGAACTGTTCAAGGGTGAGGAAGTGGAGTTCCTGCGGGTCACGCACAGAGAAGGATATTCCATGTACAATCCTCCTAGCTGGGTGAGCCCCTAAATTTTTGCTCTACTCATTCCCCTCCCTGAGCTTTATCAACCCATCCATTTATAACAGCACTAGCGAAAGACTTCCGAGGGGCTCTACAACCCTGCCCCACAGCCCGAGGGCCACAATCGGGACCTTGACCCTGGATTCGAAGAGGATCCGGATATATTTGTTGTGCTGGAGAATGGCGTGTTTTACCAGGCGAGCTACGACGGCACCGAAGTGGCCATCATCGCCAATTACCCTGGTCTTCTCCCCGCTTCACATGTAAGAAGTCATGAGACATTTTCCCAGAAAGGATTCCTCCATTTCGCCTTACCCACCGCACAGTCTCATGCTTCGAAGGGGAGGCGTTTGACATACCGTGCTACTCCGGGAGAGAATCCGAAGAGAGCGGCTCCCGCACTGGGCAAGCCTTCGAAGAGGAAGGCAGGCGAAGACACGGTCGGGCCCTCGTCAAAGAGGTACGGGTTTGCAAATATATTTTTAATACTCGCATCCAACTGTGACTTTCATGTTCCTTCTGTTTCAGGAAAAGAGTCCGCCGGACTGTGTCCGGGGGCCTGGGCAGTAATACTCCCAGCAACCAGGATCCAGCCCCAGCCGAGAGGACGGGTGCCGATCTGGGGGTGACGCCGGACTGTCTTTCGGCCGAGGGCTCGGAAAATATGTCCGTCGCCAACTCGGAAGTGGAGAGCGCCATGAATCATCGACGCTTGAGGGCCATTTTACGAGACCCACGCTGTTCGAAAGAGGCGTTTGATTCCTTCAGCTTGGCTGACGCATATATCCGAGCTGCTCGAGATGGGCTTGGCAAAGCCACAAAGCAGCATTTGACGGATGTGCAGGTAAGGTTTATTTTGTCCGAAAAGGATAAGCACATGCTAGTAGCCCCCGAGACTGAAAGCAGTTAGCACAAGTGATTTATGGATCGATGTATAACCAGGTTCTGAAGGAGAGGAACAACCTTCTAGCTCAAGAGCTGGAGCAGTGTCGGACACAGCTGAATGCTTCTACCGCCAAACTGAAAGAGTCCAAGAAGGCATCTTCTGGTAAAGTTCCCCTCCATCGAGGAATAACAATTATACAGTAGTTGTGCTAATACTAGTGCTTATCTCATAATAGAACCATCAGGTCAACTGGAAGACAAGTTGAAGACCGCTCAAGTGGGAGAGAAAGAGGCAAAAAGACTACACGCCGCAGGAGAACGGGTGTTGACCCGAGTCAGACTGGAGAAAAACAAACTCCAAGATTCAAATACCAAACTGGGTGAAGAACTAAAAGATGTGCGAGCCCAGCTAGCCGACACCGTGAAGGAGAACAAAAAGCTGCGAGGCGGCATATTCAGTACGTGGCCGGATTTAACTTATAGCAGTTTGGGGGTAAAAGTAGATGATATAGCTGTGATTGCAGGTATGTTGACGGGCCGCCCCAAAGAGGAGGTGTCCGGATCATCAAGTGATCTCCTGCAAGAGCTGTCGCAGTTGCATGAGAAAGCTCAGCAGGCAATGCGGAGTGTAGCTAAGGCCTTATGGCCATCCGACTCCCCTCCAGGGAGTATGGAGAAGCTTGTAGAGTTGTTCAAGGGAGTGCGGCGGCGTATCCGACTATGGAAGATATCTGCTTGCCGAGAGGGTGCACGAGAAGCCTGGGCCATGGTAAAAACACGATATACCAAGCTGGATCCGAATCACATGGCCCGGGTCTGACTGCTAGGGTCAAATGGGGAAGAAATTCCCGTTAGTTTGGTATATAACCAAGTAGAAGTAGCCGCCAAGTATTCCCAACAGGATTGTAAGTTAGATAGGCTGCTGGATGGCATAGAGGAGGAAGTTTTTGAGTCCAAGTGACTATGTACTTTCCTTTGCATATGTAGCTCTATCTGAAAACGAATACCAGCTTGGTATGCATCGAAACCAGGTATATCGTGTTGGGAATACCAAAACGACCGAGTAGACCAGGTATGCATGGAAACCAGGCGTAGGGGTCATAGTTGCTTGAACAGGCAATTATCCAGCTAGTTATGTTATATTACATTAAGAGTGTAAGAAACATCTTCCAGAGAGAATAGTTCCATTAAGGGTTCCTTTCCCTGGGTGTGCATGCATCGATGTGCATGTCCGAATTGTGATGAAGAAATCACAATGTGTATATCTTCTCGGGGTTCACGATGGGACGGATGCAAAAAACATCTTTAGTTCACCGACCGAATATTCCCTTAAGAACGCTAGCTTTCGGCTTCACCCAGTCTGAGGTACACATCCGGATGACCCGATAGTAATAATCGCAGAGGTGCTCCCTTTATGCCCTAGCCGAACTAATGAGAACGTAGGGCATAAGCACAGGAGCCAGGCAACCCAGCTTGGCCAAAACTTAAGTCATATCGATGCATATAATGGCGAAGAAAAGGTACATATGGGAAAAAACGCACATGTGAGGAGTTTGACGCTCGGAAGGTAACAATAGCATGCTTCTGTCCAAGAAGCCCCCAGGTATAATGGACGTACATACTTCAAGATGTATGCATCGGGTGTGTGCCGTCTAACCGCACGAAAGCTTTTTAGGCTAGAAATAAAAACGAAAAGAGAGAGAAAAAATAATGGAAAAGTTGGGGGAAGGAAACGAACAAACATTTCCGCGCTAGGCATAGAATCTTCGAAGTCTGGCCGCGTTCCAGGGGTTCGGCTCTAATCGACTGTCTGACGCATCACGCAGGCGGTATGCCCGTCCGGTGAGAACTTCGTCGATGATGAAGGGACCCTCCCACTTAGGCTTGAGTTTGTCCTTTTTCTTCTCCGGCAGGCGTACAACGAGTTCGCCGACGTTGTAAGTTTTGGCCCGCACCTCTCTGCTTTGATACCTGCAAGCCTGTTGTTGATAAAATGCAGAACATGCTTTTGCGACGTCGCGCTCCTCCTCCAGCGCATCTAAGCTGTCCTGCCGATCGAGCTCGGTCTCTCTCTATTCGTACATGCGCACTCGAGGTGAGTCATGAATAATGTCGCAGGGCAGTACTGCCTCCGTGCCGTACACCATGAAGAAAGGTGTGTATCCAGTGGTGCGATTGGGCGTGGTCCGCATCCCCCAGAGTACGGAGTCGATCTCCTCAACCCAGTGCTTGTCTGACTCTTTCAAAGACCGCACCAATCTGGGCTTAATGCCGCTCATAATAAGACCATTGGCTCTTTCGACCTGACTGTTTGTTTGTGGATGATATACAAAGGCGTAATCGAGCTTGATGCCCAGATTAGCGCACCAGGTTTCACTTCGTCGGCTATAAAATTGGAGTCGTTATTAGTGATGATGCTGTGCGGAATACCGTAACGGTGTACAAGGCCAGATATAAAGTCTATTACTGGCCCGGACTTGGCCGTTTTGACTGGTTTAGCCTCTATCCACTTGGTGAATTTGTCCACCATGACTAGCAAATATTTCTTCTTATGGCTTCCTCCTTTAAGGGGTCCGACCATATCCAGTCACCAGACCGCAAAAGGCCAAGTGATGGGGATTGTTTGTAGGGCGGTGGGGGGCATATGGCTTTGGTTGGCGAAGAGTTGGCATCCAACGCAACGTTGGACAAGGTCCTGTGCATCCGCTCTGGCCGCCGGCCAATAAAATCTTGTAGAGAAGGCCTTGCGAACAAGGGCTCGAGCTGCGGCGTGGTGCCCGCCAAGACCGGCATGAATCTCAGCCAGTAGCTGCTGCCCCTCCTCCTCGGAGATACATCTTTGAAGGACTCCGGTAGCGCTTTTCTTATAGAGTTCTCTGTCGTGAACCTTGTAGGCCTTCGAACGCCGGACAATACGGTGGGCCTCATTCTGGTCCTCAGGAAGCTCCTTCCTGTTGAGGTAGGCCAGGTAGGGTTTAGTCCATGGGGCAATTATTGCCATGATGAGATGCGCCGACGGTGTTATTTCGGTGCCTGAGCCTCCGATGATGTCGGTGTTTTCGGAATCTGGGGTTATGTTCGGGTCCGGACTAATGTTGCCGTTTTGCACCTGCCATACCACGGATGGCTTGAAAAGCCTTTCCAGAAAGATATTTGGCGAGACGGGGTCGCGCTTAGCGCCGATACGAGCAAGAACATCCGCCGCTTGATTACTCTCTCGAGCCACATGATGGAAGTCGAGCCCCTTGAACCGAGCCGACATTTTTATGACGGCATTACGATAAGCTGCCATCTTAGGATCTTTGGCATCGAAGTCTCCATTTATTTGAGATATTGCGAGGTTTGAGTCCCCGCGCACTTCCAGGCGTTGTATGCCCATGGAGACAGCCATCCGGAGACCGTGTAATAAGGCTTCGTATTCAGCTACGTTGTTGGAGTCTGTGTATAGTATTTGGAGTACGTACTGAATGACGTCTCCAGTAGGGGACGTTAAAACGATGCCCGCTCCTAGCCCTGCCAGCATTTTGGAGCCATCGAAGTACACAACCCAATTGGAATATGTGCCGTACTCTTTAGGGAGTTCGGCCTCTGTCCATTCGGCGACGAAGTCAGCCAGTACTTGGGATTTGATAGCTCGATGTGGTTTGTATGTAATATCAAATGGAAGGAGCTCAATGGCCCATTTGGCAATCCGGCCCGTGGCATCGCGGTTGTTTATAATGTCGTTGAGTGGTACTTCGGAAGCCACCGTAATCGAGCACTCCTGGAAGTAGTGACGGAGCTTTCGGGATGCCATGAAGACCGCGTATGCTATCTTTTGATAATGGGGGTACCGGGATTTGCATGGTGTAAGGACAGTGGATACGTAGTATACTGGCTTCTGAAGCGGGAATTTGTGTCCGGCCTGTTCTCGTTCTACGATGACCACGGCACTCACCACTTGATGTGTTGCCGATATGTATAATAACATTGGTTCACCGACGTCTGGCGCGGCCAGGATTGGGTTGCTCGCCAGAAGGGTTTTTATTTCTTCTAGTCCAGCTGTCGCCACGTCCGTCCACTCGAAGTGATCGGTTCGCCGTAGAAGGCGATAGAGTGGCAGTGCCTTTTCTCCCAATCTGGAGATAAAGCGGCTTAGAGCTGCCACGCAACCCGCAAGTTTTTGGACTTGTTTAAGGTCTGTTGGCATAGCCAATTGTGACAGAGCTCGGATTTTGGCTGCATTTGCTTCAATTCCTCTGTTGGAAACGATGAAGCCCAGCAGTTTTCCAGCGGGGACGCCGAAAACGCACTTTTCCGGATTGAGTTTAATGTCATACGCGCGGAGGTTGTCGAATATGAGACGTAAATCGTCTATTAATGTCTCGACGTGCCTGGTTTTGATGACGACGTCATCGACATAATCTTCAACTGTCTTGCCGATCTGTTTCTCCAGGCATGTTTGAATCATGCGTTGGTATGTGGCGCCGGCGTTCTTAAGCCCGAAGGGCATGGTGTTGAAGCAGAATGGCCCATATGGGGTAATGAATGCCGTTGCAGCTTGATCGGACTCCTTCATTTTGATTTGATGGTATTCGGAATATGCGTCAAGGAAACATAGTGAGTCGTGTCCTGTGGTAGCATCGACGATTTGATCGATGCGGGGGAGAGGGAAGGGATCTTTAGGGCAAGCCTTATTGAGGTGTTTGAAATCGACGCACAGGCGCCAGGATTTGTCCTTCTTTGGTACCATCACCAAGTTTGCCAGCCAGTCCGGATTTTTTATTTCTCTAATGAATCTAGCCTCAATTAGCTTGGCTAACTCCTCTCCCATGGCTTGTCGTTTGGGTTCGAAAAAGCACCGCAGTGCTTGTTTGACTGGTTTATATCCCTTTAATATATCGAGACTATGCTCGGCCAGTTTACATGGGATTCCAGGCATATCGGAAGGATGCTAGGCGAATATATCCCAGTTTTCACGAAGGAAATCACGTAGCACGGCATCGACCGTTGGGTGTAGTTGTGCTCCAATAGATGTTGTCTTCTCGGGGTCCGTTGGGTGGACCTGGAATTTGACTATTTCTTCTGCCGGCTTGAAGGATGTGGATTTGGGTCGTTTGTCCAAGATCACATCGTCTTTATCCACCGTAGAGCGCAGCGCGGTTAATTCTTCGGCCGCAAGGGCTTCAGATAATGCCTCAAGGGCCAGGGATGCGGTTTTGTTTTCGGCGCGGAGTGCTATGTCCGGATCACTAACAAGAGTGATTATGCCGTTTGGTCCGAGCATTTTGAGCTTCATGTACCCGTGATGAGGTATAGCTTGGAAGCGTGTAAAAGCGTCCTGCCCCAGCAGGGCGTGGTATCCGCTGCTGAAAGCAGCCACTTGGAAGGTGATCTCTTCATACCGATAATTCTCCGGGATGCCGAATACCACGTCAAGTGTGATTTTTCCCGCACACCGCGCCTCCCGACTAGGAATGATTCCTCGGAAAGTCGCGCTGCTTTACTTGATGCGGCTCTTGTCTATTTCCATTTTGTGGAGAGTATCCTCATAGATGAGGTTTAGTCCGCTGCCGCCGTCCATGAGGACCTTGGTGAGTCTAAAGCTGTCCATGATGGGACTGAGGACTAATGCGGATGGCACTCGGATTGTCTTGTATTTCGGTTCGTCCCCGGCATTAAAGGTTATAGCCGGTCGTTCCAAGGGTTTATCGCGATGATTTGACAGACTTCGATAAGGTCACGGAGTGCCCTTTTGCGCTTACTGTTTGAAGCGAATGTCTCGAAGACCGTCAATACTCTGCGGTCGTCGTCTTCTGGAGGGTTTTGATCTGGGACGTTTTTGGTAAGGATGTCCTCGCCGCTCTTGGCTACCTGCCGGAGTATCCAACATGCCCTAAGGCTGTGGGTTGGTATGGTGTCCGGTGTTGTGTGTATTTTGCATGGGCCATCAAGCCATCCCTCCAGAATGGTTCCATGCCCCGTAATGGATTTATGTTTCTTGGCTATTAGACTGAGTGTGTCACGGGAATGTGTGCTTTTCGCCTGGACCAGCGGTTGAATTGGGACCGATGGCCCCCAACAAGCTGCTTGATCCTTCCAAGCGCTTTCCATTGCGTTGTACTTCTGTACAATATTTTCCAAGTCAGCGAAGTGTAGTATACAGCGGCGATGAATGGCGTTGAGGATTCCTTCATTCGTGCAATTGTTGCAGAACGCAAATATCGCGTCCTCATCGCGGCAATCTTTAACCTTATCCTTGACAAGGAGGAACCAGGCCCAGAAGTGGTGGACCGTTTCCTCAGGCTGCTGTTGTATGCTCATGAGAGCGCTTATGTCTGGGTGGGTGGGTGGAATTGAATTCGGACCCTGACCCGATCGATGATCCGGAGTTTCAAGGTTTTCCAGGCTCGACAGTCCGGGCTCCGGAGTATCTTCTGGTTGCCTATGCCCGTCGTCCGATTCTATGTTCGGAAGGCCGGTCACCTCCTTTTGTTGGTGGGTGTCCAGCCCTATGGGGTCAGCGATCCGGACATAGTCCGTCTTTAGTATAGGGGAAGAGTTGCCGTCTTGCTCCTTGACTACTGCTATCTGGTGAGTGACCGGTGGAGATTTGATTTCTCTTCGGTCGGGTTTAAGCCCAATCCGATCGTAATCTGTGGCGATCCCCAGGGCGGCGATGCGATCAAGGAGCTCGTTTAAAGTCGAAAACTCCGTCGGATCCATCTGCTTGGAGTGTTTGGAGTCGATACGAAGGGGATTTTCGATGGCTCGAGAAGTCATCGTTGGCTTAACGGCCGAGCGGGCGGTCATGGTAAAGCCGCCCAGCCGGAGTGTTTTGGCCTGGGGCCAATTCTCCTCCAGCGGTGATATTGTCTTTAAAGACGAGGTGACTCATCGATCCTATCGTCGACGGCACAGTGGAACTCTCAATGAAAGCACCAATGTCGGTGTCAAAACCGGCGGATCTCGGGTAGGGGGTCCCGACTGTGCGTCTAAGGTCGATGGTAACAGGAGACAGGGGACACGATGTTTACCCAGGTTCGGGCCCTCTCTATGGAGGTAATACCCTACTTCCTGCTTGATTGATCTTGATGAATATGAGTATTACAAGAGTTGATCTACCACGAGATCGTAATGGCTAAACCCTAGAAGTCTAGCCTGTATGACTATGGTAATGAGTCTCTCCTTCCGGACTAAGTCCTCCGGTTTATAGACACCGGGGAGATCTAGGGTTACACCAGGTCGGTTACAGAGAAAGTAATCTACATATCCGGTCGCCAAGCTTGCCTTCCACGCCAAGGAGAGTTCCATCCGGACACGGGTACGATCTTCGGTCTTCGTATCTTCATGGCCCATCAGTCGGGCCCATGGCTAATAGGACGGACGCCCGAGGACCCCTTAGTCCAGGACTCCCTCAACCGCCACCAGAGATTCCATCTCATCATACCAGATAACTTGAGGATGCGCGCGGTTTGTTCAATCTCACCCTAAATCGGTTGGCATGGCCTACTTTCCTGAACATATTCTAAATATTGATACATTCGGATAAAAGGTGCCACATGCACCATATACATCAAAGGGGATTTCCCCCCTCTTCTTTCTATATTAAGCAAATTAATGATGTATTGTTCTTTTGATTACTCTCATTTTTCCATGACATCATGTTTACCGTATCTGTTTAATTATAGATTTATGTCTTTCGATTTCAACTGTTGTACAGTTCTTTCAATTTGGGCCCATATTTGCATGTTACCATATTTTCTTTAACAATCCTACCATTCTCTGCAGGGCATCCCTCGCTACGCAACAGATTATGTAGTGCACAATTTTTTCCATTACATAGATCAAGGCTCCACGGATGTCATACTTCACACAAACCATGGATTTACAATCGTTGCTACTGTAAGACTTGATGGACATGGTGACTCCTATTTTGCCACTGGCTTTTGGAATGAAATTGCAAAGTTTTATGTACTGAAAGCTGGCACTAAAATTGCACTGCACATAGAAGGGCCAGGTCATGAGATATATGCTAACTTCCCCGACAAAATCATCCGTCCAGACTTTGTTCGAAGTAAGCTTTCTTTTCAACTATCTGCATATGTTGACTTACCCAGCAATGTCAAATGAATTGTGTAGTACTTAAGCAACCAATTGTTATTCCCTTTTCTTACTATATTCCTACCTAATAACTTCTAGTTACCAATACACTTTTCTATTGCCCTGTTTTAACTAAATATTCCCTGTACTCCCATTTCTATCAGAAAGCGCCGCTGACAAGGAGACTCCAGAGGTGGAGAACGGGGCTGCCAACAAGCGGAGGCGGGGCAAGCTAGAACCGCAGGCGACTCCAGCAGGCCTAGACTTAATCAGCAGCCTCCCCGATGATATGTTGAGAGTCATCATCTCCCTCCTCCCAGTCAAATATGGGGCACAGACAACCCTCCTTTCCCGACGGTGGCGCCCCCTATGGAACTCCAGTCCTCTCGACCTCATCGACACCCACGAGCTCTGCCATGGCTATCGCAAAAGCTTGGATGCGTTCTCCAAGATCCTCGGCAGTCACCTTGGCCCAACCAAAGGCCTTAGAATGGGCAAGTTCCGTTCCAACGGCAAGGACCAAGCGAAGCTTGACGACTGGTTCCGATCCCCCGCCCTAGATCAGCTCGAGGAGCTCACTTTTGGTGATGGGCATATGTGGTCGCTGCCAACGTCCGCACTCCGCCTCGCGCCCACGCTGCGCGTCGCCAAGTTCAGGAACTGCCATTTCCCGCCCCTTAATGACGCGCCCGCTCTTATTCTACCACGACTGAAGCACCTCGAGATCGTCGTCATCTTCCACTCAAAGGGTGACATGGAGCGCCTGCTTCGTGGATGTACTGCACTCGAATACCTTCATCTTTAGGCGATCAATGGGTTGAGTACCTTCCACATCACCTCCATGACTCTCCGGACTATTTATGTGTGTTGCTGGTGCGGCAGGAAGACATCACAAAAGGTGGACCATGGTATGGTCATCCAGGACACACCTGCACTTGAGAGATTACTTGTAATTGATCAAGAAGGTCCAACAAGAATCAATGTCATTTCTGCGCCGAAATTGACAGTGATGCGCTACTCATCTGACAAATACTCCGAACTTGTTATTGGATCCACACCCGTTCAGGTACAACAGCCGCCTTCTACCTCTCCTTCTACAGATTAACATTATTTCTAATTTTGAAGATGTTTGTTCGTCTGTCATTCAGAAGATGATTCCGACAAGCTTGACCCCGTAACTGCGCACAGTGAAGGTCTTGGCACTAGAATCTATCGGCCCCGACCTGGAGCAAGTGTCACTTTCCTGAGATGCTTTCCGTGCCTGGAGAAGCTATATATCGAGGTGATGTTCCTTTCCTGTTAAATGTTAACCATAAGGGAGTTCAATTTGTGACACCTTTTTCGAAGTTTACAATGACAATGTACTACGATTTCTGAAGGTTCTTTTGGAGGATTTCAGTACATACATGTCCCCCCATATTGGTTGCTTGATCCATATGGTTACAATCAATAAGTATTTCTCTTTGGATTCATCTGTACTAGTTTTCTAAGGGAACTTTTCATCCACTCCAACCTCTTGTGAAGAAGGCTACATTTTTCTAGAATGTAATCGAATGCCCGTGTTAATCATGTCAGATCGAAGATGGCATGTTAGTGCATTTTGCAACTCCTGCAAACCAAACAGTTGCGCGTGTAGTAATGTTCAAAACTGCATGTAGGCACTAACACGTTTTCTACTTTTGTAGATAAGATTAGGCCCAGTGGTGGATAATGTGATACAATATAACAATCACGTCGAATGCCTAGATCTGCATCTCTCAAAAATTACTTTGAACTCCTACCGAGGGACCTTACCGGAGATTATATTCGCCAGGTTCTTTGTTCTCAGAGCAAGGGTGCTGAAGGCAGTGAGGTTTGCCCTACATTTATTTCGCAAAATGAATGGTTTGTTGATCAGCGCCGGCGCCTTCGGCAGAATGGAGTAGGCTCCAAAAATGCTGAATTTCATTTTGGAACTTCAGATGGTAGAGTAATCGAAAGTCATCATGTCAACCCCATACATGACTTCTTAGTGGCTCACCCCTTTGCAAAAATTGTGAGGTTTCGAAGCCAGACTTAGAAGCGGTGATATTAGTTTGAACCTCTCTGATATCCATGTTCAGCGGATCTGCGCGAGCGTTTGCAGCTGATGAGCTGAATTTCATTTGTAATATCATTTTGAACCTTGTAATCTTTGAATTTGAGCCATATAACTCTGGAATTTGAACCTTGTAACATTTCGAGCTTTTGTGGTACAATCGTTGAAATGGCATCGTATGAGACTCGTATATTGCTAGCACTATTTTAACATTAATATGCAATGGTCTTAGATTTTATTAACCATTCTCAAATCAGTTTACCTTGTCGATCTCACATCACACGATCTGTATAGCTAACTCGACTGCGATCTTCGACATTATTGCACACAGTTGGTTTCTTCCACCATGTGCACTCTAGAGCGCAAAATTAATTATCGCACTCGAGTATCTATCATCACCCTTCTGTGTAACTTAGACCTCATCACCCAAGGGTAAACTTATGACCGAAGTCATTCCACACACTTCGTTTTTACAAAGATTTTTGCCAATAAACACCCACGATTTGTCCCTCTTCTAGCCAACATGGGGCCAAACAAGCCGGGTGGGAAGCTTGCGCGGTAAACAGCGCGGTAGCGCGGGAACAGACTCATCGACGGTACATTTGGCGCCTCTTCGAGCCCACGCGTGCGGTGGAGTGTTGTCAAGCGTGCACTGGAATCCTTCGCTATGAACGCTGTGACAAGACGTGATGATTACAGGCCGGTCGGCCCCCATTTATTACAGCGGCCATTTAACCTACCCTTGCGTCTCTTCAACCTTTCGATCGCGGCCCACCATTGAAATAAGCACACCCACCACGAGAAATTCTTAGAGGGTATCCTGCGCGGCTCCAATGGCGCTCCGAGCGGCTACCGACGACGAGCAGCAGTTCACCAGGCGTGCCGTGGTGGACACCCACAGAAGGTTCATGCACCTCCCGGTGGTGTACACCAACGACCCGGTCTGGGTGGAGCACTCCATCCACATCATGGAGCTGTTGCTTGCCGAGGAGAAGTACAAGGTGGTCGTGTTCGACCTCGAGTACACTCGCGCTCGTGCCGGGTCTCGTCCCAAGGTCGTCGTCGCCCAGATGTGCGTGCGCCACCACGTCCTCGTCTACCACTACTGCGTGGCCACAAGGCCTTGCGAACGTTTTGCCAGGTTTGTCAAAATCCCCCACTACATGTTTGCTACGGTGGACATCACCAACGATGTAAAGGGCATCGCCTGCCAGAATCTTGTCGACGTCGAGGGCCAATACAAGATCTGGGGCAGCAATGAGCATGAGAAGGGCTCACTGGTTCACCTCGCCGAGGCCATCATCGACCCCTACTATAGAGACATGAAGGATTCGTGCAACAAGGACAAGCGTGCCTGGCACTCGGCCTGGATGGAGAAACTCGACAAAGCTCATGCTGTGTATGCGGCCAAGGAGGCGTACACGAGCTACGACATGTACAGGCGGATCGTTGACATGAGGAAGTGCCTCCTTCCCCCAAACGGCCAGGGATCCAGCCAAAAGCAGAGCAATGGCAAGCATCTTCACAAAAATAAGTAGATGATTAGATCCTCGTTTCTCCTACTTTAGTATGCATGTAATTGCTTACTTTGGTGTGTGCAAATGTTATGTGTGTAGTCACTTGTGTAATTGTATGCTTAATTTGGTTATGCAATGCTGTATTTTTAAGTATATATGTTGATGCTCTATAGACAGAGCGTAGATGGTGTGCGGACAAAGAAAATCACATCGCACACGGACTAAACAATGGAACCCATCGGTGATGTTTTCATCAATCACTCACAATTGTATACCAACAATCGTTTGCTCACAACACACACGGCTTGTTAGCAGTAATCGTCTGTGTTCTTATCAGTCTTCGCACATGTTTCCGATTACAGACCTGTTTGCCTCATATCACACACATCTTGTTCATTTGAACCATTTCTGTTCTCATGTCTCAACACAAACAGTTCATCCGAGTGAACCGCATGTCGTATATCGCACACACCATTGATCTGGCTGACCGTTTCTTTTGTGTTGCCTAATCACAAACAATTCATCCGAGTGAATCGTATGCTATACATCGCACACACCTTCATCTGGCTGCCCGTTTCTTTTGTTCCTCCTCATCGCAAACAGTTAATTGAGCTGAACCGTATGCCCTACATCGCACGTAACTAAAATCTGAACCGTGTTTGATGCATCCTCCATCGCAAACGTTTTGCACCATTTTTGACGGTTTTTTTACACCATCGTTTGCAATTATGGCATCACACACAGTTTTGTCGAAGGGTCTCTGATTGTAGTGTCGCATTAGCAGCATCCTGTAGTAGTGTAACCCTACCTCCTCTCCTTGAACTCTCTGAAATCTTGTACGTGATAGCTCATACGTGTGAAGGTTTTTTCATGAAAATGACCATAGACCAAGTTTATGATTTTTGGTTGGTAACTTGTAACATAAGACAACATTGTGCGCAACTTTTATATTTTTTTGATTTTTTTAAATTAATGGTGCTCATTTGACCTCGATCGTGCTAGCTGGGGTTTGTTCATGAAAATGACAATATACCAAATTTAGTGTGTCTTATAAAACGACGAACGGCGAAGGTTTCATATTTTTCATTTTTTTAATTAGTTATGCTCAGTCAAAGCCTTAGAAACCCCGTTAACCCGCTCAAAACCCCTCTAAACCCTGCGGGTTTTGGCCTAACCCTAGCTCCGAACATCAGCCGTCAGATCATACCCTAGCGCCAAGCGACAACCCTCAAATGTGGTCTTCTAGAAGGAATTCGGTGGGCAGGCTGCGTGCAGGCTCCCCGCCGTTGGATCAGAAGGACGGCTCTGCATCATTGGATCGTGGGGCGATCCGCGAGAGGCGATCCTGTTGGTTGTCCTTGGCTGCTCGCCCACCATTCACTCCGCAAAAAAACATTGTTATTGGGCCCAAAAGGAAACCAAGTTCTGGTTGGTCCGTCGAATTGCGTCGTTTTTTGCATCGTTTGCTCTGTTTTTTGTGAACGTGTTGGCTCTGGGTTTTTTTGCATCGTTTGAAATTACACAACAATTGACATTGCATAGAAAATTTAGTTCTTTTTGTTCAATACAAATGCGAAATGACCAAATTTATAAGGGCCAAATTTATTTTTATCATGCAAAATGGCCACAAGCTATTCAAAAATTGTCTCTTTTTGTTCATATGATATATATGACCACGGATTCCCACGTGTGCAATTAGCTTCTTTTTCTAGTTCTTTTCAAACCACGGTTTCCCACGCGTGTACACTCCCGATGCTGCGGTGGGTTCGAAAACGGGCTACTTCACATTTGACCCTGTTATTGCCACGGCCAAATAACACGTAGCACTATGGCTATTTAAGCCACCCTCTGCCTCTACCATCCCTCATCCATCTCCCATCCTATGCCATCTGCCCTTCTTGCTCTTCGACCCCTTCTCCTTCTTATGCACATCCCTCAGCCATGCAGTACACCGGACCAACCTACCGCTTCCCACCCACCATGCCGGAGAGGCTCTACCCTACTGGCGTGTACGTTGCACTACTAGGAAAAGGCCTACTAGTGGCGCACCAGTTTTGCCTACTAATGGCGCACTACTGGTGCGCCACTAGTACCATGCCACTAGTATTAAATACTAATGGCGCACCACTGGTGCGCCATTAGTATCTGGTATACTAATGGCGCACCACTGGTGCGCCATTAGTATAGGCCACGGTGCGCCATTAGTATAGGCCACTGGTGCACCATTAGTATAGGCCACTGGTGCGCCATTAGTATAGGCCGCGGTGCGCCATTAGTATTTTTGAATTTTGAAGGCGGGAAAATAGTAGTGGCACACCGTCTAACCCCCACCGTGCGCCATTGCTATTTTTGAATTTTGAAAGGATCTGGATCACGATTTTTTTGCCCATTTTTTGCTCGTTTTTCAAATTTTGTTCTCGTTTTTGGATCTTGTACGTTCTTTTGCCGTGTTCTTTTGCCGGAGAGGAGGGCCGAGGTCACCGGAGAGGAGGAGGAGGAGGAGGTCACCGGAGAGGCGCTCGCCTACATTGCCGGAGAGGAGGAGGAGGTCGCCGGAGAGGAGTTCACCGGAGCACCGGAGAGGAGGAAGGAGAAACCGTGAGGGGAGGGGAGGAGAGGAGGGAGGAGGAGCTCACCGGAGAGGAGGGAGGAGGAGATCACCGGAGAGGAGGGAGGAGAAACCGTGAGGGGAGGGGAGGAGAGGAGGGAGGAGGAGGTCGCCGGAGAGGAGGAGGAGGAGGTCGCCGGAGAGGAGGAGGGTAGTATGGTGGAGGAGAGAAGGGGAGATGGAGTGGAGGAAAGGAGGGGATGGAGTGGAGGAGAGGTGGAGTGGAGGAGAAGAATGAAGAGGTAAGGAGGAGAGGACCACGCCCAGCCATATATACGGCATAGTAATGGCGCACCGTGGGTAGGTGCGCCATTACTAACTTTTTTTTATTTTTTTGATTTATTTTAAATTTTGAAGGCGGGAAGATAGTAATGGCGCACCATGGGCAGGTGCACCATTAGTAAGTTTGAATTTTTTTGCCTCTCCAGATCTTAAAAGCCCCGTATCTTTTTTTCTGTTAGGTTTTTGAGGATTTTGAAAATGTTTAACGGGGTTCCCCCGGTTAAATTTGGATGTAACTTTCCGAGTAGATGATTTTTCATATAAAAACTTTTTCATCCGAGTTCGTATGCAAAAGTTATGCCCATTTGACAAATTCTCGAGAGATTTTGCAAAAAAGTCAAAAATTCATGTTTGTAAATTTTGCTAACAACTAGACCACATATCACATGGGAATCTTATTTTCTTTTAATTTTTTTGACATTTCTATCATTTTCTTTTATGTTTTTTAAAACTGAAAAGGCAGTCCACGGGGGGGGGGGGGGGGTGCATTCGGGGGAATGTTTGGGCCAAACTACTAATGGCGCACCACACCCACGATGCGCCATTAGTAGTTTAAAAAATAAAATAAAAATTTGAAAAAAAATTGAAACATATTTACTAATGGCGCACTATCCCCTGGTGCGCCATTACTAGTTTTGAAAAAATAAAAAAAATTACTAATGGTGCACCGTGGATGTGGTGCACCATTAGCACTTGCACACTAATGGCGCACCAACACATGGTGCGCCATTACTATTTAGTAATGGCGCACCACATGCATAGTGCGCCATTAGTGTCCATGTTGGCTATAGCTGTTTTTGTAGTAGTGTTGATCGCACACTACAGTTCTGGGCGATATCAAGGTTGAGGACCACAAGGAACTTCACCGAGTTCTTCCTCGCGTCCGGCTACCACAACCTCCCGCGGGGATCTCCAACGATGTCCCGTGTCAAGGAGTGCATCCAAAATGGGCTGGTGGTTGCTCTCCTTGCCCACTTCACCAACACATTCGACGCCTTCTACCTCCTCGGCCGGGTGTTTCGGTGTGGCTGCGAGTTCATCGCTTTCACCACTCACAACTGGTTCATAGAGTACACCAACATCTTCCCCACCGCGACGCACATGCACACTCTTCCGTACCCCATCGGCAACGCCTCGGAGGAGCAGTGAAAAGGGCGCCCGGAGGAGAGCGAGGTGGAGAAGGCGGCGGCTAGGGTTCTAAACCCTCTATCTTTTTTAAGTCTATGTTATGTTAAGTTGTAATTGAACTGTGTTGCAGTTGCTATGGGCTTGTTAGCCCTTTTATTAAGTTCTATTATTAAGTTTTCTATCTATTCTATTATTAAGTTCTTCCTAGTTTGAACTATGTGATCGTGCTATGGGCTTGTTAGCCCTACCTACATATTGGGACCACATATTTGTTGATTGTTTTCTTAGAGAGCTCGCTCCGTTAGCAGGGTTCCCTTGTTTGTAACCACCTAGTGCATGCGGCCACAATGAACACTTTGCTTTGTTTACACAAGCCACAAATATGTAGCCACCCAGATAGAAGAGAGGAACCAGCGACAGTGACCGTGGTTGCATCCATGGCGGCTGGCTTGCAAGAAAGTTGCTCGGTCAGTGCATCGTGGCGGACGCATTGGCGCATGCAGGCTCGGTCAGCGCATCGTGGCGGCACGCATCGACGCATGCAGGAAGGCTTTGCTGGGTGCATGCATAGCAGGCTTTTGTCCTGGCAGCGCGCGCAGGTGTTTAATGCAAGGGACGGACAATGAAACCACGGCCCAACGGTCAAACAGTGACACCGCCCAACGCGGCCCCACTTGTCAGGTCCAACGGATGACATAGTCCAGCGCAGCCCCACTCGTTAGAGTTAACGGTCAAGCCATTGACCCGACAGCAACGTCCGTTGTGACCAGTTCTGAGTGTTTCTCGCAAGGGAGTGGGGAAAACTGAGCAAAAGTTAAGAGCGCGGGGATGAATGAGTAGAGCTAAGGAACCAGGGGCACAGATGCAAAAAAACCTAATAAAAAATGTTTACGATTTTATTACCTACTACCCCGGCCCAGGCCTGGTTTATAAATAGGATTTAACTAATAAAATACGAATGCACGTCGCCAAAGATTATATCTTTGGATTCATATTTGAACATAGTTTCCAATTATATAATTTTAATAACATGCATTAACATTTTGTTGGTTAAATTTAAGGTCAAAATATGGCACAGAATATAAAGGGGACTAATAGACCAGGACGGAGGTAGTAGCACACGGCCGCTCTCTACGCAGCGACAGAACTGCCGGCCGACTTGTAGACGATCATTCCATGCGTGTTCAACTGCTCTATGTGTGTGGTTGCTCGCGGTTGAGGCGGCCGTGATACGTCTCCAATGTATTTATAATTCTTTATTATTCCATGCTATTATATTATCTGTTTTGGATGTTTTATATGCATTAATATGCTATTTTATATTATTTTTGGGACTAACCTATTAACCTAGAGCCCAGTGCCAGTTTCTGTTTTTTCCTTGTTTTTGAGTTTCGAAGAAAAGGAATATCAAACGGAGTCCAAACGAGCTGAAACTTTACGGTGATTTTTTATGGACCATAAGAAGCCCACGGAGCATCGGAGTTGGGCTAGAAGCTTCACCAGGAAGCGGCAAGGGTGGAGGGCACGCCCCCCTGTCGTGCCGCTGCCTCGTGGACCCCCCTGACGTGAAACCGACGCCATTTTTTTATAAATCCCGAAAACCGCAGAAAGAAACCTGAGTTCCGCCGCAAGCCACGAAAAACCAATCGCGAACCCATTTCGTCAACCTGCCGGAGGGGGAAACCATCACCGGTGGCCATCTTCATCTTCCCGGCGGTCTCCATGACAAGGACGGAGTAGTTCACCCTCGGGGCCGAGGGTATGTACCAGTAGCTATATGTTCGGTCTCTCTCTCTCTCTCGTATTCCTGACATGGCACGATCTTGATGCATCGCGAGCTTTGTTATTATAGTTGGATCATATGGTGTTTCTGCCCCTCTACCTTCTTGTGATGAATTGAGTTTTACCTTTGAGGTTTCACTATTTTCGGATTGAGTACTATTATGGATTTGAGAACACTTGATGTATGTCTTGCATGGGATAGCAGTGGTGACAATGGGGTATTCTATTGATTCACATGATGTATATTTTGGCACTCAACTCACGGATTTCGGAGGTGACATTGGGGTAATCTATGCATATGGGTTTATGCACGTTTTCGTCCTTGTTTCTCCGGTAGGAATCTTGGGGCACTCTTTGAGGTTCTTTATGTTGAATTGAATATTATGAATCTGAAGTTGTTTGGTGCATATCGTGTAATTGACCCACGGATACTTGTGGTTATATTGGAGTATCTAGGTGACATTAGGGTGTGTCATATGGTGTTATTTTACTACGAACTCTAGGGTTGTTTCTGACACTTATAGGAATAGCTCAATGAATTGATCGGAAAGAATAACTTTGGGATGGTTTCATACCCTACAAGCAATTTCATCTTATGTTCTCTGCGTTAGGAACTTTGGAATGACTTTTACCGCACGTTGTGGGATTGCGATATGATTTAATTATGTTATCATTGTTGAGAGACTTTGCACTAGTGAAAGTATGAACCCTAGGCTATGTTTTCAAGCATTGCAATACCGTTTTTGGTCACTTCCGTTACTAGTTACCTTGCTGTTTTTATATTTTCAGATTACAAAAACCTATATCTACCATCCATATTACACTTGTATCACCATCTCTTCGCCGAACTAGTGCACCTATACAATTTACCATTGTATTGGGTGTGTTGGGGACACAAGAAACTCTTTGTTATTTGGTTGCAGGGTTGTTGAGAGAGACCATCTTCATCCTACGCCTCCCACGGATTGATAAACCTTTGGTCATCCACTTGAGGGAAATTTGCTACTGTGCTAGAAAACTCTGCAACACGAGTCTACAAGAAGAAGGTTGCGTAGTAGACATCAAACTCTTTTCTGGTGCTGTTACCGGGGAGGTGAGTGCTTGAAGGTATATCTTTAGATCTTGCAATTGAATCTTTTAGTTTCTTGTTTTATCACTAGTTTAGTATATAAAAGAAAATTACAAAAAATGGAATTGAGGTTTCCTCATATGCTTCATCTTTTTAATGTCTTTCGTGAAAATGATGGAAAGGAAAATTGTCCTCAAGTGTTAGAAGAAGAATGCTATAAAAGGTTTGGCACTAAATCTTTGAATGATGAGCATGATTACAATGTTGTTAGTATGTAGCGACTCGATCGCAATGGATCGAAGTCTCTACGCTTAAGTGTCATCCCTGGATCGGTATGCTGACACACACAATACTCGAGGATTTATAACAGAGTTCAATCACACAATTATTACATCGAGGTCCTCATAAATAGTATTTATTACATAAATATGGCTGAAGGCCAACTAAATAAAATAACTGCGGAAGCTTCAAAGGTAAATGAGTCCATCCAACTCCACGGCAAAAACTGAGTGCAGACCAACGACCTATCGCACCTTACTCTGCGTCTGAAAAATCTGCAACATGAAACGTTGCAGCCATAAAGGGTCAATACATTGAATGTATTGGCAAGTCACACCCAAAGTATGAAAACAAACCTATCATCTACATGCAAGGATATAACAAGTGGATAGCTCTAAGGTTTATTTTGCATAAAGCCAATTTTGTCCTACTTCTACTCACTAGCCAAGTTTTATTCCTTAACATTTTTATTAACCTATTGTTAAATTGGACCGCCTCCAACTTAACCCACCTATGAGAGCCTCCGAGGATCATAGGTTCCCAAATTGTTATTTCCATGAGAGCCCCTGGGGATCATGGTTTAATTAAACCCACATCAGAATAATTATTTGGGATGAGAAGACCTTCCAGAGGTTTCAAGTCTAGTTGCTCAAAGTTGTCTGTAACCGGGGACACGACTAATCATGATTAGTTTGTACACTCTGCAGAGGTTTGCGCACTTTTCCCCACAAGACTCGATCTCCTCCAATGAATTCCTCGCACTTCCTAGTGTTTGAGAACCGGATGATCAAGACATAGTCTTTCCGAAGAGGTGCCTGTCGTGGATTTGTCACAGCAGATGTCCTAGTGTGAGGACTTAGTCGTGAGGCCAACGCGTCTATGTGGTAGCTTGAGAGGGGTTGATCGGGATGAGGGACGCGAGGCGGATCAACACACAAGACAAGGATTTAGACAGCTTCGGGCCCCGGGAAACATCATGCGGTAATAGCCCTACATGTTGTTTGTGGCTAGATCTCATTATGCTCATGAGGGAGACGCCGCATAAAACGGCTCTCCTCTAGTTGTGTCTAGCCTTCAAGATTATCTTCCCCCTTTTGGGGTGCTCTTCCCCTCCTTATATAAGTTGAAGGGGCGGGTTACATGTAGAGTCCTAGTCGGATTAAGACTTAAACTATTCTGACCTTTTATCATGGGCTTCCTCCATAGGCTTCTTAACGTCTTGGGCATCTTAACGTCTCGGGCTTATTAACCCCAGGCGACTCTGTCTGCCGGGTTATAACTGTCTCTGGATCATAACTGTCTGCCGCGTTATAACAGTCTGCCGGCTTACCACTTTCTCTGGATCATAACTTAACGTCTCGGGCCTATTAACCCCAGGCGACTCTGTCTGTCGGGTTATAACTTTATGTCGGGTTATAACTGTCTGCCGGGTTATAACTGTCTCTGGATCATAACTCGACGCACTCGCAACACAAAGACACAAGATTTATACTGGTTCGGGCCACCGTTGCGGTGTAATACCCTACTCCAGTGTGGTGGTGGTGGATTGCCTCTTGGGCTGATGATGAACAGTACAAGGGGAGGAGCGACCTCCTGAGGTTGAGGTGTTCTTGTGTTCGGTGTGCGGCTAAAGGTTGGCTCTCGTCAGATGAGATCCAGTTTGCCTCCCTTGGTGGTGGCTAGTCCTATTTATAGAGGCCCTGGTCCTCTTCCCAAATATTGAGCGGGAAGGGAGCCAACAACGGCGGCCAATTTGAAAGGGGACAGCTAGTACAAGCTATCCTGACAAAAGCGGTCTTCGCCTGCGAAAGGGCTCTGGTGATGATGCCATCTTGGGCTCCACGGTGACCTCCTTCTTACTGGCCTGCTGGTCTTGTTCTCGTTGCACCGATATGGAAGCCTTTTCCTGATGCCTCGGTACTCCGCGCCTGCGCTTGCCCCCTTGGCACCAAAGAGGAAACGAGGACGCTGCGCGCGCTGGCGCCCGCCTGGTGTCCATCGTCATGGCTCACGTCATGAGAGCCTTGCGAGGTTTGCCCCGCCTTGATATCTCCGCTCCTCGCGAGGCAGCCTAGTGAGGCCGCTCCTAAGGAGGTCTTGCATCGTCTGCCTCGCGAGGCTTGGCCCCTCGCGAGGGTCTTGAATGCCTTGTTGATGATGATGGTTCGTACCGGCCTACTAGCAAAGCCACGCCGTGGGCCGCAGGCAGGCAAGTATGGGGCTCCCCGTTCCCATAACACCGACAGTAGCCCCCGGGCCCAAGGCGCGCTCGGGCTTGGCTTCAAGGCGAAGCCAAAGATCAAGTGTGGAGTGCCACGGGCCCAAAAAGCCTGCGGCCTCGGTTGATGTGTGGCGGTTGATTGGACGTGGGCATCTCCACTTCCCCATGCTGCCTCGGCAACTGCTCGATTTGACAAGTCCCTGCGACATGCAAGGAAAATCATCATTACCTGTGATCGTGGGAGGCACTGGTTGGCCTTCTTCCGCTATAAATGGGGAGGGGCGGAGCCCCCGTCGCCCATCTCTTCTTGGTTCACTTGCTTCTTCCTCCTTGCTCCACCGCTATCAGCAATAGCGCCCATCTGAAGGTTCTCCGCTGAAGAGAAAGGAAAGGCCCCCCGCGAGGATCCAGGGCCGCTTCCGCCAAAGAAGAGGCCGGTTCACCGTCGCGACGAAGCAGCAATGCAGGTGGTGACGAGGCCTTGGTGCAAGCGGCCTCCTCCAGGGTATCCGCTACCCTTGTACGCCCAAGCCGAGGGCTCACGACGGCGGAGCGACGAGCGGCGCCACGTTCGTGGTCGCCGCGCGATGGCGATGCATGCCGGTGCTCCTAGAATCCATGCCGCGGATTCCTCACGCGAGCTTGTGCTATGGGCGCCAATGCCTCCAAGCTCTTGGATCCGCTTCCCGCGGTTCTTCTCCGACGTGATGCCGCCGAGGGGGCCTCTTGAGCTCTGGCTGCAGCATGCCGACTGCAACGCTCCGGCGACCGGAGCAGAGATCGAAGCGGTCCCCACTGGCAAGATCTTCATGACCCGCGGCTGGGGCGAGGTTGCGCGGGTTTGCCGTGCGGAAGGCGCCCTCGCGATCCACTTTGAGTTCGACGGCGCCACCATGCTCTTCTTCAAGGTCTTTGACGTGGAGGGCCGCCGCCTCGAGTGTTGCCCTGGAGGGGAGCGCCAGGCCGACGCGCGCTCCGCTGGTGGCTACTCCAGCAGCAGTAGCCCCTGGGAGTCTAGCGACTCTATTGAGCTTTATAAGATTCCGGAGACGAGCGACGATAGCTACGTGCCCTCGAGCTCTTGCCGGGCTCGGAGCAGGGCCGCGGCGTCCAGCCGCCGCTGCTGCTGATCTAGATGGGGTCGGCGCCGGCCTCCCGTGGCCCACTGTTGATGATGGCGTCTGTCACGGGAGGGTGTAGATAGGATTCCTCTTAGTTCTCGTTTTTTGTTCCCTGCGAAGAATCACCGTGGGGGTGTGTAAAGGGTCTGTAATGTCTTTTGCGTATATATTCCCTGTTATGAAAATTTGCGAACGCATGTCCTATTCAGGCTCGGTCTCCCTTTTCCAACCTCGCAATAGCTTGTTGCTCTACGCTGACAGGTCCTGGTCCCCAGGAAGGCTGCAGCCATCGCTGGTATGCCAGGTCGCGTGCCGTGGTCAAGGCCAGGAGGTGAGCGGCCCGAGGTCCAGTAAGAGCCCCTGAGGCGCGATGCTCAGGAGGTCCCCCTTAGCGCTCAAGCAGCTATGGTAAGGCAGGAAAGGGATGCGACGTGGCCGCAACAAGGATGCGGCGAGCGTAACGCCTAGGTTCCAACAACTTAGTTGTTCCGAGCTCGTGACTTATCTTGGCAGTTCGGGGTCGATTCTCCGTGCTGCGCCAGACCTGTGCGCAATCATCCGCAACGTAGCTAGGTTATGCCCGTACGGGTCCTCCCCATTCCAATGCTTTCCTTCATGCTCTACGTCCTCAGGTCCCGGCCCTCGAGCGAGCTCAGCCGTCGCTGGTATGCCAGGTCGCGATGCCGTGGACAAGGCCAGGGGGTGAGGGCTGGAGAGCCAGTAAGAGCTCCTGAGTCGTGATGCTCAGCAGCCCCCCTTTTAACGTGCAAGCAGATTACTTGGAAGAGGTGGGAGCTCGCGGTGCCGCCTGGTGCTATCCTCGTGATTTTCCTGCGAGCCAGCACAAGGAGAAACACAGTTTTGCCATTATGGTTGCCAGTCTGCCACTGGTTGCTCCATGAGGAGATGAAGGCACTGAGGGCCTGATGAGGTGACGTGCGTGGGGCGTGCTGCGAGCCAGAGCTCGACCGCTCAGGTTTGTCGACGTGGCAGGGACGGACCCATGCACCAGCGCCGTGCCAGTGTGAGGAGGCCCCGTGGGAGGCGACGATCGAGCAGGTGGTAATCGGGCAGGTGACAATCATAGGCAGATTAAGCATGGAAGGCAAATCAGCTTGGGTAAATGCAGAAAGATACATGCCACTGGGTTAGGCCCGAGCGGCTTGGGGACGATGCGACCCGAGTGGCGCCCCCAACAGGGTAAACTAAAGACTTAAGCAAAAGGGATACATGCTACAGGGACGGACAAACGCGGTTGGGAATAATGCAGCCCGAGGGGCGCTCCCAGCTAAATGAACTTGGAAAATGTCACCTGGTCATGTTGACGAAGGAGAGTTGGTGCAGCCGAAGGCGTGCCGCGAAGGGGTAGCTCCTCACGAGCCACTGGGGCCCTGAGCCTCGGGAGGCTCTGGGGGCTCAGGTGGTTCCTTGAGGACAGTCTCCATCTCCGCCAGGACGGCGCGGTGCTTGGCCTCCTGAGCCGCCAGGGCGCACCGCAAGTTGCGCTGATAGGCTGACGACACGCTCGGCAGGCCGAAAGGCATGCAAACGTAGCTGTGTGCTGGACCCTCGCAACGGCCCACGCGCGAAGGCCAGAAAAGCTCCTGAGATGCGGCCCTGTTGAGCCCTGGAACGTCGATGCAGACGCGTAGCCCGGCATCCTCGCCTGGATGGGGAGCTGCGCCTCATGAGCGGCGGTCGCCGTGCATGGCCCTTGCGTCTTGCAGTTCCTGAGTGGCCTTGGTGATGAACTCCTGAGTGGTGGGCACTCCTTGCCCTGTATTCTCCTGAGGGAAACGTGCCGCGAAGCACGCCTCCAAGTGGTGCCCGAGCGCCTCCCTCATGATGTTGGCAGGTCTGAGGCCCTCCAGAAGAGAGCCCCCGAGCCCTGCCCGAGGAGGGCGCTGGGCGCGCCTTCCTATGCGACGGAGGGAGGCGCCCCTGGAGCGGGCGCTGATCCTGACGAGGTTCCAGCCACGACGCCACCCTCCTGAGGTCCGGCACGGCGCAACTGCTTCTTCTTCTTCTTGGGGATGGCCTCGAGAGAATCCTCGCTCTTGCTGTCGGGGTCGTCGCTTGCGGCAGCTTGAAAGGCGTGCTCGAGAGAGTACACCGCATCTCTTTCTTCGCACGGGACCGTGATGATGCCGCCGCTTCCTGGCATCTTGAGGACATTGTAACTGTGGTGTGTCACCGCCATGAACTTGGCCAGGGCTGGATACCCGAGGATGGCGTTGTATGGCAGACGGATGTGCGCGACGTCCAAGTCGATGAGCTTGGTACGGTAGTTCTTGCGTTCCCCAAAGGTGACAGGGAGGCAGACCTGCCCTATCGGTGTGGTGGAACCATCGATCACTCCTGAGAAAGGCTTGGTAGGCTAAAGCTACTCATATGGCACTTGGAGGTTGTCGAACGTGTCGACGGACAGGACGTTGAGCCTTGCACCGCCGTCGATGAGGGTCTTGGTAACTTGCACGTTGCTGATGACTGGTGAACAAAGCATTGGGAGAGCGCCAACGGTGGCTGCGCACTTGAGCTGATCTGCCGAGTTGAAGGTGATGGCACACTAGGACCACGTGAGCGGGCGCGTGGCCTCGAGCTTGGGGAGGACTGCGTTCACTTCACGAGCAAACTGTTTGAAGATACGCTGCGAGGCTGGGGCCTGAGCTCCGCCCAAGATGCAGGCGATTGCACGCGGCTCCTGGAAGCCCCCAGCCCCCTCATCTTGATGGCGGTCGTCATTCCTTCTTGGTGGTGGCGGCAGCGGGGGAAGACCGGCGTTGCCCTGAGGACGAACCTCACGAGGCTGGTCCCTCCATGTGCCCTGATACGTCTCCGTCGTATCTACTTTTCCAAACACTTTTGCCCTTGTTTTGGACTCTAACTTGCATGATTTGAATGGAACTAACCCGGACTGACGCTGTTTTCAGCAGAATTGCCATGGTGTTATTTATGTGCAGAAACAAAAGTTCTCGGAATGACCTAAAACTCCACGGAACTTATTTTCGGAAAATAATTAAAATACTGGAAGAAGAATCCACGTCAGGGGGACCTCCACCTGTCCACTAGGGTGGGGGCGCGCCCCCTGCCCCGTGGGCCCCCTGTTGCTCCACCGACCTCAACTCCAACTCCATATATTCGTGTTCGGGGAAAAAAATAAGAGAGAAGGATTCATCGCGTTTTACGATACGGAACCGCCGCCAAGCCCTAAAACCTCTCGGGAGGGCTGATCTGGAGTCCGTTCGGGGCTCCGGAGAGGGGAATCCGTCGTCGTCGTCATCATCAACCATCCTCCATCACCAATTTCATGATGCTCACCACCGTGCGTGAGTAATTCCATCGTAGGCTTGTTGGACGGTGATGGGTTGGATGAGATCTATCATGTAATTGAGTTAGTTTTGTTAGGGTTTGATCCCTAGTATCCACTATGTTCTGAGCTTGATGTTGCTATGACTTTGCTATGCTTAATGCTTGTCACTAGGGCCCGAGTGCCATGATTTCAGATCTGAACCTATTATGTTTTCGTGAATATATGTGAGTTCTTGATCCTATCTTGCAATTCTATAGTCACCTACTATGTGTTATGATCCGGCAACCCCGAAGTGACAATAATCGGGACCACTCCCGGTGATGACCGTAGTTTGAGGAGTTCATGTATTCACTATGTGTTAATGCTTTGTTCCGGCACTCTATTAAAAGGAGGCCTTAGTATCCCTTAGTTTCCATTAGAACTCCGCTGCCACGGGAGGGTAGGACAAAAGATGTCATGCAAGTTCTTTTCCATAAGGACATATGACTATATTCGGAATACATGCCTACATTACATTGATGAATTGGAGCTAGTTCTGTGTCACCCTATGTTATGACTGTTACATGATGAACCGCATCCGGCAAAATTTTCCATCACCGATCCAATGCCTATGAGCTTTTCACATATTGTTCTTCGCTTATTTACTTTTCCGTTGCTACTGTTACAATCACTACAAAACCCAAAAATATTACTTTTGCTATCGTTACCGTTACTTCCATATTACTTTGCTACTAAATACTTTGCTGCAGATACTAAGTTATCCAGGTGTGGTTGAATTGACAACTCAGCTGCTAATACTTGAGAATATTCTTTGGCTCCCCTTGTGTCGAATCAATAAATTTGGGTTGAATACTCTACCCTCGAAAACTGTTGCGATCCCCTATACTTGTGTGTTATCAAGACTATTTTCTGGCACCGTTGCCGGGGAGCATAGCTCTATTCTTTGAGTCACTTGAGATTTATATCTGCTGGTCACTATGAAGAACTTGAAAGACACAAAAACAAAAATTTATCCCTCAACTACGAGGGGAGGTAAGGAACTGCCATCTAGCTCTGCACTTGATTCAACTTCTGTTTTGAGTAAGCTTGCGACACCTAAACCTACTTCTGCTATTAATTCTGATATGTCGCATGTTATTAATGATGCCACTTCTGCTATGCATGATACTTATGATGAAACTACTTCTATGCTTGATACTACTGTGCCACTTGGTGAATTTCTTGATGAACAACTTGCTAGGGCTAGAGAGAATGAAATTATTGAAACCGATAATATTGAAGATAGTGATAATGAAGACTCTCCCCCTAATAAATTTGAATTACCTATTGTGCCTGAGGGTTATGTTCTGGATGAAGAATCTGCTAGAGCTATTCTTGCTTGCAATGATAGAAGTGATCTTAAGAAGTTATTAGCTAAATGGAAGCAGCAATCTCTTAATGCTAGAATGAAACCTGACCCTGCTTTTGCTACTTCACCTATTTGTGTTACTGATAAGGATTATGAATTCTCTGTTGATCCTGATATAATTACTTTGGTTGAATCTGATCCTTTTTATGGCTATGAATCTGAAACTGTTGTGGCACATCTTACTAAATTAAATGATATAGCCACCCTATTCAGTAATGATGAGAGAACTCGCTACCTTTATATCCTTAAAATATTTCCGTTCTCATTAAAGGGTGATGCTAAGATATGGTTTAATTCTCTTGATCTTGGTTGTGTGCGTAGTCCCCAGGATATGATTTATTACTTCTCTGCTAAATATTTCCCTGCTCATAAGAAACAAGCTGCTTTAAGGGATATATATAATTTTATGCAAACTGAAGAAGAGAGTCTCCCACAAGCTTGGGGGAGGCTTCTCCAATTACTTAATGCTTTGCCTGATCATCCTCTTAAGAAAAATGAAATACTTGATATCTTCTATAATTGACTAACCGATGCTTCCAGAGTTTACCTGGATAGTTGTACTAGTGCTGTTTTCAGGGAAAGGACACCAGATGAAGCTAAAATTTTATTGAATAATATGTTGACCATTGAAAATAATTGGACACTTCCTGAGCCAACTCCTTAGCCTATTCCTAAACCAACTCCGAAGAAGAGGGGTGTTCTATTTCTCAGTCCTGAAGATATGCAAGAGGCAAAGAAATCTATGAAAGAAAAAGGTATTAAAGATGAAGATGTTAGGAATTTACCACCTATTGAAGAAATACATGGTCTTAATTTACCGAATGTTGAAGAAACACATGGTCTTGATAACCCGACACGGGTAGTAAAGGTAAATTCTCTCTATAGATTTGATGAAGGTGATATTCCTCACTATAAGTCTGCTAGAAAATGCTTAGAAGAGTTTGATAATTTTATTGTCAAACAAGAAAACTTCAATGCTTATTTTGGTAGACAATTGAAATACAATTCCGATACGCTTGAATATTTGGGTGATTATATGTCTAGAGTTAAAGGTGAACTTAAACTCATTAGTAAACATGCTTCTATGGTTACCACTCAAGTAGAACAAGTACTTAAAGCTCAAAATGATTTACTCAATGAATTGAATAGTAAGAATAATGATTATGCTATTAGAGTGGCTACTAGAACTGGTAAAATGACTCAGGAACCTTTGTATCATGAAGGCCATCCTAAGAGAATTGAGCAAGATTCTCAGAGAAATAATATTGATGCACCTAGTCCTTCTAAAAAGAAGAAAAAGAAAAATGGTAGGACTTTGCATGCTTCTAGTGAACCTATTGCTGAAACACCTGAGGATCCAAATGATATTTCTATTTCTGATGCTGAAACACAATCTGGTAATGAGCATGAACCAAGTGAAAATATTAATGATGATGTTCATGATGATGCTGAACCTAACAATGATAATGAGGTAGAAGCTGAACCTGCTGTTCATCTTGATAACCCACAATCAAAGAATCAACGTTATGATAAGAGAGACTTTATTGCTAGGAAGCATGGTAAAGAAAGAGAACATTGGGTTCAGAAACCCATGCCTTTCCCTCCCAAACCATCCAAGAAAAAGGATGATGAGGATTTTGAGCGCTTTGCTGAAATGATTAGACCTATCTTTTTGCGTATGCGATTAACTGATATGCTCAAAATGAATCCTTATGCTAAGTACATGAAAGAAATTGTCACTAATAAAAGAAAGATACCGGAAGCTGAAATTTCCACCATGCTTGCTAATTATACTTTTAAGGGTGGAATACCAAAGAAACTAGGAGATCCAGGAGTACCAACTATACCATGCTCCATTAAAGGAAACTATGTTAAAACTGCTTTATGTGATCTTGGAGCCGGTGTTAGTGTTATGCCTCTCTGTTTATATCGTAGACTTGATTTGAATAAGTTGACACCTACTGAAATATCTTTGTAAATGGCTGATAAATCAACTGCTATACCTGTCGGTATTTGTGAGGATGTGCCTGTTGTGGTTGCAAACGTTACTATTTTAACGGATTTTGTTATTCTTGATATTCCCGAGGACGATAGTATGTCTATTATTCTTGGAAGACCTTTTTTGAATACTGCAAGGGCTATTATTGCTTGCAACAAAGGCAATGTCACTTTTCATGTTAATGGCAACGAGCATACGGTACACTTTCCGAGGAAACAACCTCAAGTCCACAGTATCAATTCTATTGGAAAAATTCCATCGATTATTATTCGAGGTTTTGAATTTCCTCTTCCTACTGTCAAAAAGAAATATGATATTCTTATTATTGGGGATGTGCATATCCCCGTTGAGGTAACATAGTGTTATTTGAAATTTCTCCGGTTCCATGTTAGTGAGAATGAGTTTGTTAACAAGACTTGATCAACCTTGTTAGTGGATTCCTTTTGCTGAGCATGAGATGGATGAAGTTAGAAAGCACAGCCTTCTGTACCCTCCTTTTACTTTCTGTTATTTAGTTGAAATAAAGCAAAAATAGTATTTTTCCTGTCTGTTTTCTGAATTATCCGTGCAATATAAAAATACCCCAAAAATAAAAGTTCTCCAAGTGCCCTAAAAATGAAATATGATTTTTTCTAGAATATTAGAGAATATCTGGCACTGAGAACACAGCAGGGGGAGCAAACACCTGGCCACGAGGGTCCAGGGCACGCCCACCCCTAAAGGGCACGCCCCCTGCCTCATGGGCCCATGGTGGCTCCCCTCCACTTATTCCTGCACCCACACACTTCTTCTTCCTCCCAAAAAAATCACTATCCAGCTCAAGCACGAGTTCTAGCTCATTTTGCTGCGATTTTCGATCTCCTTGCTCAAAGCACCTCTCACAAAACTGCTTGGGGAGATTGTTCCTTGGTATGTGACTCCCCCATTGGTCCAATTAGTTTTTGTTCTAGTGCTTTATTCATTGCAAATTTGTGCTGCCTAGGTGACCATTTTCTTGAGCTTGCATGTCAAATTTATATGGTTCCAAGTAGTTCTAATGCTTGATATAGTCTCTAGGCACTTGTAGGAGTAGTTGCTATCAATTTTGTTGAGCTTGGTTCAATTTTATTTGAAGTTACTAAAAATTTCAGAATTTTTCAAAAAATAATGAAGAGATTTTTGAGGGGCTCATCGAGCCGAAGCTCGAAGGAAAAGCAAGGTGAAGAAGCAGAGAGGCCCAAATATAATTTGCCTCACACCACGGAGGTCCGGCCGTGTGAATGGCCTTCCAATTATTTCTTGAGAGCAGTCGGGATTTATGATGATTTTTATGAATTGGCTGAGAATGCAGGCCTCACCGACTTCCTCCGCGACCAACGCGAACAGTATCTCTTACTCACCAATACTTTTGTGCAAAACTTCTACTATTATTCTAAGGAATCACCTCCTTGAGTGGAGTTTCATTTATATGATGTGGTTAAGAAGATATCACTAGATGAATTTTGCAAGGTTTGCAAAATACCTTTCGAGGGTAGTTTAGAGGAACCACATCGTAAAGATGTGGATGGGTTTATTGACACTATTACTGTAGGGGAAACTAGGAAGGTTTCTGATGCAAGAATCACTAGCATACATTTTCCTGTTTTACGCTACTTTGCTATATTTGCTAGTCGTTGCTTAATTGGTCGCGGAAACTGTGGAAACCTTAGTGTTCCTATATTATTATTTTGTTCCATGGTTTATTCTGTGATAATACTGTTAGTATGGGCGGTATTGTTGCCAAACGGTTAAGTTTGAACCGTACAAAGGGCCCCATCTTTGGAGGTATTTACGCTTCACGCCTTGCTGCACACTATAACATACCTATTAGGCACTATGAAAAAGAAGAAAAATTGCTGCCCAATGTTTATTTAGATTATAAGAGTATGGTAGCACATGACTTTATTGTTAAGAATAGGGAAGGGGCGCTTAAATACAAATTGTTCTTTGATAAACATCACCCTGAGACTATTACCTTGCCTACTCCTTCATTGTTTGATTTATCTGCAGGTCCGTATCTTGTTCCGCTGACGGCCCTTCACGCCTACCGGAACCCTACATCAGCCACAGAGCCGAAGCCGGAACCACAATTTGAACCTCCACGACAGTCTAATTACCAGTGGGATCCGGAGATGATTGCCAACCAGTGGCAATCAGAGTCTTCTTCATCTCAGCACGACCCCAGGTACAACTTTGGATATCTGCCAGGCCATCCGTGGCAATAAACAAACTTAGGCCAAAAGCCTAAGCTTGGGGGAGTACGTATTTTTCACCGACATTACATTTATGTTCACACACTCATTGCTAGATGTCGGTGCTCACACTTTTTCACTGTAATATCCATGCTAGTTTATTTTCCTTTTTCTATGCTTTCTTCTTGTGTGTTTAATAAACCTTAAGAAAAACCAAAAAAATTAGTGTAGCTTTTAGTTAGTTTACTTTTCATGCTGTAGTAGTAATAATTAAAGAAAACCCAAAAAGTTTTGATGTTCTTCTTTTGCTTGTTGGGAGCTTTCCCGTGTAAATAGTTTTATTTCTTTTCTTTTCTTTGGGGGTCGATAGGAGAAGACCATAATTAAACTGTTGAAGTGGCTCTTATATGCATTGTTGTTGATTTAACCAAGAGTCCATATTGCATTGTCTTCTCCTGTTTATTGAATGCTCGCAGATTCCAGCTTAGTCCAATGCACGTGCACTATTATTATTTTCACATCATTCGGTCGTGCAAGTGAAAGGCAATTATGACGATATATGATGGACATATTGAGATGAGGGAAGCTAGTATGAACTCGACCTCTCTTGTGTTTGTAAATATGATTAGTTCATCGTTCCTGATTCAGCCTATTATGAATAAACATGTTTGCAATGACAATTAGAGATCCTAGTTGTTTATGCCATGCTTGATTAGTTATGAGTTATAATGGTTTACCTTGCGTGCCAACATGCTATTAAAATGGTTGTGATGTGGTATAGTGGGGTGGTATCTTCCTTTGAATGATTTAAGTGACTTGACGTGGCACATGTTCACACATGTAGTTGAAACAAATCAACATAGCCTTCACGATATTTATGTTCATGGTGGATTATATCCTACTCATGCTTGTACTCAATGTTTATTAATTTTAATGCATGTTCATGACTGTTATCGCTCTCTAGTTGGTCGCTTCCCAGTCTTTCGCTAGCCTTCACTTGTACTAAGCGGGAATACTTCTTGTGCATCCAATCCCTTAAACCCCAAAGTTATGCCATATGAGTCCACAATACCTTCCTATATGCGGTATCTACCTGCCGTTCCAAGTAAATTTGTATGTGCCAACACTACAAAAAAAATACACTTCCGTGATGATACGTGTTTGTCACAGTAGGTCGCGTTTTTTGTCATGCATGTACATCCATGACAAATTTATGACAGAATCAAGATAGTCATACATGTGCTGTCGTAGAAGTGTTCCATGACATTACCAAAATTATCATCACAGAAGTGTCCACTTCCATGACGATAAATCGCGCGTCACAGAAGTGCTTTCGTCAAGGGTGACTGACACATGGCATCCACCGTAACGGAACGCCGTTAAGCTATCAGGTCGGGTTTTGGATCCGATAACCCGTTAACAGCCCCGACCAATGGGAAATTTCCACGTGTAAAATTCTTATTGGCCGGACGAAACACGTGTCCGCTCGTCAGTGGGTCAGATAGGCGCCTATGATATGTCGACACGTGCCACGACCCACCACTGGCCCATTTAGCTTACAAAGCCGGCCCGTTTGACTTGGTCAAAAGTTAACGGGCTGGCCCATGAAAAGTCTGTTAACGGTCTCTTCGCAAATAGCCCATTTTACGGCCCGTTAACTCACGGCCCGTTAGGCCCTAAAGGAAATCGGCCCAACAACGTCATGTGGGCCGTCGAATATAACACCAGCCCATTTCACATTCGGCCCATGTATGGCCCACGACGTCTTTTGGCCCATATGAGGCCTTCGTATCTTTCGGCCCTTTACAGGCCCACGGTGACTCTAGCCCATAATGAACAGTAATTTTCTTTATACCGATTAACGGCCCGTGATTTACATGGGCCGTTTCTAGCCCGTGTTAGCTTTCGGCCTATTGACGGCCCATACGTTCTTGGGCTCCTTTTCGGCCCTCGATTACTTCCGGCCCGTTACTGGCCTGTTCCCCTAATGGTCCAAATTCGGCCCATGGCAAAAGTCGGCCCGTTACTGGCCTGTTCCCCTAATGGGCCAAATTCGGCCCATGGCAAGAGTTGGCCCGTTACTGGCCTGTTACCCTAATGGGCCAAATTCAGCCCATGGCAAGAGTCGACCCGTTTCTGGCCTATTAACCCGTTGCGCCGTTTCTAGCCCGTCCTATATTCTGGCCCATTAACGACCCGTTATGCCTGTGACAGAATTAAGCCTTTGCTGTCCTACAGCCTGTTAACAGCCTGTTATCGTGCTGGGCTAATACCAATTACGCCCGATTACGGCCCATGTAGACCCATTTATCCGACGGCCCGAGGCCCACCGATTACAGGCCCATTTATCGACGGCCCGTAGGAGACCCATGGATCCTACGGCCCGTATATGGCCCATGGTAGTTGCGGCCACTAGCAAACCAGGGAAAAAGAAGACTAGGAAATAAATAACGCCGAAACTAACGCTAGGCTATTAAGGCGATTGCACAGATTACATCCACTCGGCATCAAAGATCGCCACCAGTGCAAATATAGCAAACACCCTACACTATACAAAAATGGCTTGCTGTTTTCTTCAGCCGGTGGCTGCACGTTAAGAATAAATTTTGTATCGCACCAAAACAAATTACAACTATATAACAAAAGGAAGGTTGGCATAAAACTTAACAGTCTAGCAGATAAATGCACCACCAGAAGTTCAGAAGCTCGGTTCATTTGACCTGACTGTTACGTTTTCATGCTGTATTGTCCGATGGAGCACCATAACCCTCGCCTTCATTTCCCCTAGGCTCCTGAACAACATAGCAAATGTCTGATAGTCTGGTTTCAAAACCATGCATATCTTGACGACATTGAGCAATGTTTCTCCTTGTTTCACAAAGGGTCTCTGTTAGGGAATGGACTTGTGTCTGGAGCGCAGATACAACATTGCTTTGAGCTTGCATATCTTCATCATGAGGCAGTTTGGACGATATTGCCTTACCAACCAACCCAGTATTACGCAGGAACATGCTTTTGGCACTGTTAGTGGACAGGTACTGACCCACTGCAGCAAGAGCTGACATTGCGGTTATAGTTGCCTCGCCACCTTCAGAAGCTGGCGGTTCCATCATTTTTTCCATAGCTCGCTAAAAAGTTGAGGTTTTACATTAGTAGTACCAGAACAGAAGATATTAAGGAGGCAGCAAAACCAAACAAAATAGCTTTGGTCTATATACAGAACTTATTCTGGTGAACCCATGTAAAATATTAGTTGTATTTTATTGCAAAGTACATAATAAAACCAGGTTCCAAACATATGACCATGTACCATCGCTAATGTATTAACTATTTCTTCACATTGTATTGAGGGCTAAGGATAAAGAGACAAAGTTTATAATACGGTAAGCATAGTATGACATCATTCATATCACAAAACAACTGAGAACAGACAAACAAGCAATTGTAATGTTGTGTGGGCAAGTCCAGCACGGAACTAGATTACGGGTCAAGATCAAAGGAACATCACTCCTCTCTTTTAAACCTTGTAAGGTGCAATGATACGCTAAGACAATTATGTATAAAATTGAAAAGAGTAATAGACATTGGCTGCAAACCATGCAGTTCAAGGCACAAGTCAGTGTAAGTAGTATTTAAAGGGAATGAGGATTAAGGACTTACAACAGCGGCTTTGACTGGTGTAGTCATGCCCTTCTTCTTGCTGGTGTGACAGTCCTTGAAGATTTCCACAACATTTGGTTCAGGTACTTTTGGGTCCTTGCGGGCTTTCCACTGCATTTCGAACAAGTCAATATAGATCTGATAATATTGTATAGCGAAAAGAGTGAAACAGTAGCTAATTACAAGAGCCTCGCAGTGTGCAATATAGCTACGAGATCCTGTCGTCTTTTGGAATTTCACTTTCGTACGGTTGGCCTTGTTCTTTAAACAGTTCACCTACAAGAAGATAGATTTGTGTGGCACATGCGTAAATAGGACTTCAACATGTGATCTGATCACATATATATAATGTACCTGCTACTTCGGATCAGACCAGTGTTTAACAAGGCCCCTCCAGTCTTCATCCGATATATTTTCCACTGGAGATGTTTGGGAAAGTTCACTGTTAGCCTTGCCTTCAAAGTGAGTTTTCCTCAAGTTATACCGATACTGTCGCAGAGCAGACTTGAAAACATGGGTGCAAGCTTGTCTGGTTGCATCATCTTGGCTATCCAACTTGAACCTCATCTGTTGAAAATTATGAGAGTCTCATTATCAGCAACCTAGAAAGTATGGGACAGAGCAAGACGATATTACTAGTTTCCATACATAACCATACTTACAGATAAATGGTCGAGGAAGGTGTTGAACTGGGTTTCGTCTTTGTCATTCCTGTACTGAATCCATGTTGGGAGGATACGTACATGACACCAAACGGCAACCGTTGCCTCTAATACTAACTTGGCTGACTCTGTAGCATCACGTGGCCTTTTTAAACCTGCCTCAAAATGGATCTCCATTCTTCCTCCTCTAGATTTAGTTAACCTATCGAGCATTATCCCTGATGTTTGTTTCCTCTTGCGCCTAGGTGCTAGTCCAACAACGAACATAGGAAGTGTTAGTGTACATCAAACTGTGAGACTACATATAAAGAAGCATGCAACTGTAACATGAGTCCAACAACTACCTTCTTGCTGTTGAAGCTCACAAGGTTCATCTGATATTGCCGACTCGTCTTGTGTCAAGAGTGCTTGGGAAGTAGTGGCAGGTGGCAAGGGAGCTTGGGAACGTGCTGCTAGCTCAGTTGATGCACGAGTAAGTCGTGCAGCTAGTAGTACTGTGGTAGGTGTTGCAAGAACTAGGGCTGTCTCTGCTTGTTTGGTGGCAGCTATTTGTTTCTGTTTGGCTTTTTTTGCAACTCGTGTAGCATGGGATGCCGTGCTTTTAGAATTTCCTGCTGGACTTTGACCTTCTATTGCACCATCAGTACCAGCAAAATCTGCAGGATTCATCCGCTTCTCATTCCCTGCCATTCTGTGTTTCTTCCTCTTTCTCTGTGCCATGTTAAGTCAAGCCGACAAGAAAAACGAATAACAATTTAGTTCTTCAGAACAATTGATGCGTGATGCAGACGAACTAAACTTTGATGTTAGACAACCACATGATAGGAGGATGTAATATGTATGAAAAACAGGACAGAAGAGATAACCAGAACTATGATGTGTAAACTAAGAAGAAGACATTTCACCAAATTAGAAGCAATGCAATGGAAGGTAGAGACCATATGAAAGATGCTACAAATATCGCTCTGCCAAGTTAACAGTGTCTCATCATAAATGGCGTTTAAACAAATGTGAAGCAGTACGAGAAATAAATCATATGCAAGATGCAAACAACATCACACTACCATGTTAGAGGTCTCTCGTCATTAGTGCCATTGCATATTCACAGCATTGCATATTCACGGCTTATGATGTGTAAACTAAGGAGAAGGCATTTCAACAAATTAGAAGCAATGAAAGCTATACACCATATGAAAGATGCAACGAATATCACTCTACCAAGTTAAAATTGTCTCGTCATAAGTGACATTTCAACAAATTAGTAGTACAAGCTAGAAAAGAATGTGAGATGTAACCTATATCACACTCCGAAGTCAAACGTGTCTTATGATAAATGATTGTTGCAGGTTACACAACAGTAGTAATTTGATGTAAGAACATGGTGTGATAGACAGATATTGTATGTTCTAGAAACAGGAACACGTGTCTTATTCACGTATAATGTGTAAAGTAAGCAGATGGAATTCAACAAAATTAGAAGCAATACAAGCTAGACATCACACATAACATGCAACCACATATAACAGTGCCAAGTTAGAGGGAGCACCGGTGATGCTGCACTAGGGGAGACGTGCTCATCATAAACACAGCTTTGTTGAGTGTCTATGCATGTGTTGTCTTGGAAATCATCTTGGGGGTGTGGACGAGTAGAAACTGTAGAGGCCCTCCATTCGGAAGGAGCACCTTTATCCGCTGCCTTGCTAATTTCCTTCCGCTTTATTGATTTTGAATTGTCAAGTAAAACCGACAAGAAAAAGCAATAAAATTCTCTCTTCAGAACTCATTCATGCATGATACTGACAATCACTACTTTGATGTAAGGCAAACACATGATACCAGGATGGAATATGTACGAAAAACAGGACGGCATGGCATGTTCACAACTGTTTGTGTAAACTAAGCAGAAACCATTCCAGCAAATAAGAAGCAATGCAAGCTAGACACCACATGAAAGATCCAACCAATATGACTCTGCCAAGTTAAAAGCGTCCCATCATAAATGGAATTTCAACAAATTAGAAGCAGCGCATGCTATAAATCATATGAAAGATGCAACTAATATCGCACTGCATATACTAAAGGTGTCTCGTCATATTGATTGATGCAGGATACAAAAAAACAATAGTTTTATGTAAGGACATGCTTAATAGACAGATGTACTATGTACTAAATACAGGAAGGCATGTCACATTAACAGGTATAATGTATAAGCTAAGCAGACTAGCACATGTAGTTTAACCAGATTGGAAGAATTACAATCTAGACACCATATGCAACATGCAACCACATATCACGCTGCCAAGTTAGAGCAAGCACCTGCGATGCTAGTGTAGGGGAAATGCTGTAATCAACTACAGAGCTATGTTCACTATCTTCATCTAGCATTTCTGTTTCTTGAGAATCATGTCGGGAGGCTGACGCTACATTCTTTAAATGAGGAGTAGTCCCCTTGCCTGCCTGCCTTATCATAAGTGATTGATGAGGGATACACAAGAACATTAGTTTGATGTAAGAACATGGTTAATACACAGATGTACTAGTATGTACCAAAAACAGAAAGGCATGTCATATTCAAAGGTATAATGTGTAAGCTAAGCAGATGCAATTTAACCAAATTGGAAGCAATACAAGCTAGACATCCGGCTGGAGTGGTGAGCATGATCATCTAGGACCTGAGAGCCTGGTGGGAGGCGGGCTGCTTCGCCACCATCGCAGCTTTTTAGTTGGCTTCCAGGTGATGCCTATCTTTGTTGGGCTTGTCACTGGCTCGGCCAGTGCCCTGACTAGCTATTTGTCTTCTGGTGCTCACGGGATGGTGGTTCATGTAAAAAAATATCTTTCCTTATCTTACCGACTTCAGCCTTTCGAATACAAGCTAGACACCATATGGAACATGCAACCACATATGACATCGCGAAGTTAAAGCAAGCACCTGGGATGGTGGTTCATTGCGAGCGAGGTCATCAACTCCAGAGCTACGTTTACCGTCTCCATCTGCTGACACTGCACCCTTTATAGCGCTGTAACGTGTCTTGCCTACCCGCATACGAAGCTGGAGCGACTTCTCTCTTTTCTTTTTGGCTTCTCTCATGGCAGCAGAGTCTAAAATACCCTTGCATACAAACACAATAGTGAGAGTAAGGGTGAAGTGTGTGCAGAACTAGTGCACTGTAAAAGTAGCAGATAGCAGGTGGCTGAAAAATAAATGACAGGAGACATATGATAGCTCTACAACATTGCATGGCAAAAAAATTAGATTCTACTCCGTATGATTTTGTAATATATGAGCACAGGAAATGCAGGTACTCCTCCAGCACACCACCACATGTGGTCATATCTAAGATAACAGTCAACTGAAAATAAATAGGTCAGTCGATTTTTTAATGAACCGTCCGATCTATAAGGAACAGGCAGATGGCCTTCGTCTACCTCCCGCCAGTCACTGTTGACGATCTTTCTCGAACCGCCAGCGACCACTGGCCCAGACCCCTGCCTCCGCCGCCCCGCCATCCCATCGACCTCACACCACCGCCATGCTTGGCAGTGCCCCCAGGCCATCCCTTTAATCCCGGCCGACCTCCAGATCGGGCGCCAGTAGCTCTAGGCTGCACACGCCCCTAAGATAAACACCAAGGCGCTGCTTCCCTGGCGTAATAGGCGTACTAGCGCCTGTTACGCCGGGGAATGCTTCCGTTAATTGGGAATCAACTGGCCAGAAATTGAAATTTAGGGGGGCGACGGACCTCTAGCTAAGGTGAAATAGTATATGAGGAGAAACGTTGTGCATCGCGAGTTACTAGGAACATCTAGTATCAAGAAGAAGCAGTCAACTAGTGTCTTCTGTGGGATGAATACCGTGCAAGAAGAGACGTAAGATTTGCACGAATAAGGGAAGAGGAGTACCTTTTTCGGTTGCCGGTGTGGTCACCTCCACATGTCGCGCCGATCTTCTTCTTTTTACTAGGGAAACCGATGTTCTGGAGGGTGCAGGCTTGGACGAACCCATGGCCAAATTGTTGACTGTGTTGCCGTGGCCGTATGTCGGCGGAGGGGAAGCAGATCCGAGGCGGCGAAGGACGGCGTAGCAGGAACAGCTCCGGTGCGGTGGAGGGTGGCGAAGTTGGAGCGGCAGCGGTGAGGCGCAGGACGGCGTGGTCGAACTGGCTCGGGTACGGACGGCTCGGCCTCGGCTTTAACTACTAGCCGTGGAGGGCGTTGCGGTTGAGGTTGCGGTGGACGACGACGTCGGGGTATCGGCTCCGGTGTGATGGATGAGGGCGGCAGTTGATGGGTGGGATGGGGTGGCGGACGGAGGACGCCGGGGTTTCGCGGCTGGTGGAGAGGTAGTTTTGGCGCCCACGGAGTACGAATGGGGAATCGGACGGGTGGGGGGGGGACCATGTTTCGGTCTGGGACGCGCTTGTTTTTGGCTTTTTTGAACAGAAGATGGGACGTGCTTGTTTGAAATTTGGGGAAAGTACAAACTTTGCCCCCCTCTTAAATTTCGGACCTACTGTGGGTCGGGGGTACGATGGTAATCCCAGGTGTCCCAAATAGTGGGCGGGAGCGATTTCGGCCACGCGCATGTGTGCTTAGGCGGCCATTGTGTGTGAATGTTTTTCGGATGCGGTTGCGTGGCGTCTACATGAAGCTACAAACCTACCCCGGTGTAGACCTTTGGACGTCGGGCCGGTAGGTTTCACGGGTCAGAGTTATTAGAAAAGTAATTTCCTTGTACTACCAAACATTGGTCTCACGCGGTTTCGGGCGAGTAGAGGCTCTTTTGGCGCTTCGTTCAAAATTTTGAAACACAAGCATTCACGTTTAGAGTACTCTTGAACTATGAGGATTGACCTAAATAGACAACGTTATATTTGACACTTGAAAATCCTATAACTACGATTATTTTGGAATGGAGGAGGTAAATTTGATTCTATTTTGTACACGACTACATACGCTATTATGTACAAATTCGGAGCAAAGCTTGGTGCCCCCATAATTTAGGTATGGTTTACAAATGCCATGATATCAAATTCAAAAAATTGAATGTACTTCTGTAACATCCCAAATTTTCAATTTGGAATGTTATACATTAGATCATCCTTGCATAGCATATTTATTTGCATTTTCGGAAAATCATCGAAAAATCCTAAGCAACTCAAGGACCCTCAGAGAGAGTTGGGGATTTTCTCGATTTTCATATTTGATTTTTATCAAATAATGAAACAAGGATTTTTATTTTTGTTTTTAATTATTTTTCTCTCCGAAAAATATTTCGTATTAAAATAAATGAGAGGAGAAAATATGACTTCTCCAAAATAATTGAAACATTGGAGGAAAAATATTAAAATCAATATTGGATTTTATTCGAATTTTATTGGCAATTTTAATTGGAAATTTTTTTTGCACGTTTTCAAAACTGCATTTTTGGGCCAAGAAAATGTTCATCGCGTTCTAATTATTTTAATTAGACGGGAAAATTTGTTTCAGCATTTTTGGATTTTTATTTATTTTTCTACGATTTTTTTTAGATTCGGCGAAACTATTTATAAAAAACGCCGAGCGCCGACTGGGCCGAAGCCCAGCCGCGCGGCCCAGCCCGCTCGCGAGTCGTCTCCCTCCTGGAGACCGCCGCCGCCGAGTCCCGATCGGGGACGAGACCCGCCGCCGCCCGTCGCCCCCTCCCCAAGGCAGGCCCCCCTCCTTATATACTCCCCTACCCCGCCGCCTCTCCCTCACCCCGTCGCCGAAGCCGCCTCCGCCGAGGAGCCCCGCCGGAGCCGCCCGCCCCACCGCCGAAGGAGGAGCCGCCGGAGCCGCCGTACGCCGCCGCCCGCCGCCCCGTTCGTCGCCCCCGCCGACGCCCGTACCCCGCCGCCCCTCGTCGTCCTCGCCGACCCGCCGGAGACCCGCCGGAGCCCGTCCCGAGCCCTGCCGGAGTTGCCCCGACGAGGTAGCCGTAGCCGCCGTTCGTTTTTTTTAAAACCGTTCGGTTTATTTTTGTTAGTTTAGTTCGGTTTTATTTTTTTATTTTTTTTCTTCGGTTTAATTATCTACTGAACGTTCACCGTTCCGTTCATTTTAACGAACGTGTTCGTCGGTTTGACGTTGTTAACGAACGTCCGTTCGTTTAACTGTTTGTCAGTTTTCTTTTTCGTCGGATTTTCTGCTATTATTCCAGATCGTGATTTCTGATCAGATTTTCGTTGTGGTTTAACTTTTCGCTCGTTTATCGGAATCAGGCGATTCAAGCGCCTAGAGTTTCGTCTCGAAATTCTCTTTCCGTTGAACCTACTCAAACAAGTTTTTGCTACTGTAAAATTTGACTTAGATCCAGATTAGTAAATGAAGCTTGTTTCTTTCGCCGTTTGACTTTTGTTGCTTCGTTTGATTTGATTCTTTTTGCAAACCGGAGTTCTTAAGTTGAACTTTCTGGTTAGATCTTTATTTGAGTTTTACTTGTGCATTAGATGAGTGCTTATTGTTTGCTTGTTTGTTTGCGATAGAGTACCCGGAGTGCGCCGCTTGCTACTTCGAATCTCTAGGTTTCACGGATCATCAGCAAGGCAAGTAACACTTTGATCATACCTCTTTTACTACCCAGTTTTATTGCATTAGATCAATCCTCAAACAATTGCATGATTAGGATCTAATTAAATTGTGGGAATTGGGAAGTAGATGAGGTAGTACCTATCACCTGTTCCATTATCAAACCCTTGGGAGTTACTTCTACGTTTGCCTATATTGCTATGCTATGCTCGTAGACGTGGATTTGGTTTGAGAGATATTCACTACAGTTGTGCGATTGTTAATTAATGGTTTACTTAAGGTGGAAACTTAAACTCACATCTGGGTGGATTGAGGTACCTGGGTATTCCAGGATTGCCTTTTTTTCTTTTGGACCGCCACCCAGGTTCAAAGGGATCATGAGATTTTTCATGCTAGAAACTTGCGTGTGCAGCCGCAAGCTATTATGGGCTCTAGCATAGTTGATTAAGTTGTGTGAACTCTTACAGTGGTAGACTAGCAGATGTAGGGGATGTAGGTGGTACGGTCTATCACATCGTAAGGTGCAAACTCTTCTGAAAGACTATGTCTCTGTCATCCGTTTCTCAAACATCATGTAGTGCGAGAATCCAGCGGAGGCGATCGAGTCTTGTCGGAAAAGTGCACAAACCTCTGCAGAGTGTATAAACTAATCATGGTTAGCCGTGTCCCCGGTTATGGACATCTTGAGTATCTATTACTTGGATTATCATGTGAATCTCATCACCATGTTACTTTAATTAATATTGTTGGGTTAATGATGATACTTAATTGGGATTGAGGTGCTGTCAACCATCTCAATGTTAAACAACCACCATGATAGTTAAATAAAATTTATTCCTTTGTAGTAGGGAAAAACTGGCTTTTCGCAAAACTGTAACCATAGAGCTTTCTACCGGCCATATATGCATGTAGTATAGTATTATTACGTTCATTACTCTCTATGTGTTACATTGCCAGCATATTCCATGTGCTGACCCGTTTTCGGGCTGCAACGTTTCATGTTGCAGACTTTTCGGACGACGAGTAAGGTGCCTTTAGGTCGTGGTCTTATACTCAGTGATGCCGTTGGAGTTAATGGACTCACTTATCTTCCAAGTCTTCTGCTGTTATCGTGTTAGATGGCCTTAATCCATATTTATCATACTTATTCTCTTTTGAGATAATCGTTGTAATAAGTGTGTGATTGCTACTCTGTTATAAATCCTCCATTTGTACTATGCGTGTCAGCATTACTGATCCAGGGATGACACTGGTGCACAGCAGCACAGACTGTTTGAGGTCTGGTCGCTACAAAGGTGGTATCAGAGCACACGCTGACTGTAGGACACGACCACTAAGCTTAAACCCTAGAACAGTACTCTCTTCTCATTTCTGACTCCTCTCCACTTTCTACTCTTTTAGGAATGGCGGATGCAAGGAATAAGTTCATGCAACCAAATGAAGATACACCTTTTGGACGACACTTGAAGGAAGTCACTAAGTACTTAAACATTGGAATACCAAGCATCACCGGAACCTACAACGCCACATTTCCAAAAGAGGAGAGCTGGAAGATTCAAGTTCAAGTTCCAGGAAGGACGTTTACGCCAGTCACTGAGCCTATAAAGTTTTCTTTTGAAGCACCAACCTGGAGTTTAGGAAAGAGCATGGCAGCCCACATCTCTATGGGACGCATTGGAGAAGTCTACCACAGGGAGCTTAAGGATACTATTTATCAGATTTGTGGACGCCGAGACGAGCAATGGGAGATGATTAGCACCAAGAAGGATGGATCAATTACAGCTTTCATCCAGGAGCAAAACCAACACATTCGTCGCCAGGAGAACCAGATGTGCTCAGACATGATAGATCTGAAGAAGGCATTAACCAAGATCCAGGAGTTGGAGGATGAACTCAAGGCTACACGCGAGGATTATTTGGAAGAAATCGTCGCACTAGTAGGGAAGAATGACGACCTGGAGAAGAAGATTGGAGTATTCATGGGAAATCCAGCATCAAAAGGAGAAGATGATGAATGCGCTTGCCCGGATAACTACATCATCATCGATGACACCGACTCGGACCCAAGTGAAGATGACTTTGTTGATGAAGCTGGAGCAGATATCATGGAGTCTTCGACTGATCAAAATTTCTAGTAGACCACCATATCAGTAGTAGTTTTCCCCCATATATATAGTATAGTTCGAGCACTTTGTAACGATAGTTAGATTGATTGTATGCCTTGTTTGATTTGATTGAGTGATATTGATTGTGTTTGTCTCATGAGCATATGGGTAGTGTTTTCTCTCTAGACCTTATTCTATTCTAAATTCCCATCTTTTCTAAACCTATCAGATGCCTCCGAGACGCGACACCGGATTTGTTTTCCCACCGGAGATCACTCAGTTGATTCAGCAGCAGAATGCCCTGATGCAAGTGTTAGTACAGAACCAAGGCAGCAACAACAACAACAACAACAACCCACCACCACCACCACCTGTTGATCACTTAGCCCGTTTCTTGAGGCTAAATCCGCCGGTGTTTTTCAGCAGCACCGAGCCGATTGTTGCAGATGATTGGCTCCGCAAAGTTGGAAGGGAGTTGACCACTGCAGGATGCACAGATGTGAAGAGAGTGCGTTTTGCCGCACATCAGCTTGATGGACTCGCAGCATCATGGTGGGAGAGTTACACAGCCACTCACCCTATTGACACTGTCACATGGGACCAGTTTCAACAAGCTTTTCGTACAGCCCATGTTTCAGCAGGAGCTATGGCTATGAAGAAGCGTGAGTTTCGCAACCTACGCCAAGGAGGACGCACCGTAGGCCAGTATGTGGAGGACTTTAGTAAGTTAGCATGTTATGCCCCAGATGACGTTGCTACAGATGCAGCCAAGCAGGAGAAGTTTCTGGAAGGACTGAATGATGAGCTGAGCATGTAGTTCATGGTAGCAACCTTCAACAACTACCAGGAGTTGGTAGATAGAGCACTCATGATTGAAGGGAAGCAGCAGCAGATTGAAAACCGCAAGAGGAAGTATGGACATGGGAAGTATAATTCCGGAGCCCAGCAGAAGCCACGTTTTACCCCGAAATCGGGAGGACAGTTTCAGCGTACCCATGGAGGAGGTAATTCGCACAACCATCATGGCTCCAAGAATGGTAATGGGAATGGAGGAAGCAACGGACAGAACCGTACCAACCCTTCAACCCCAGCTAAGAGAGACCTGAGTCAAGTCACTTGCTTTAAGTGCCAGAAGACTGGACATTATGCCAATGAATGTCCCGAAGCCCAGAATGGTAATGGAAATGGAAGCTCTGGGAAGAAGCCGAACCCTTTCAACAAAGGACATGTGAACCACGTTAGCGTGGAAGAGGTTGAAGCACAGCCTGATGCAGTAATAGGTAAGTTTCTGGTTAAGTCATTTACTACACTCGTTCTTTTTGATACTGGTGCATCGCATTCATACATATCAAGGGGATTTGTGGATAAGTATAAACTGCCAACCCAAGCCCTTAGGTCACCCATGTTAGTAACCTCGCCAGGAGCAGAGTATATGGCTAGTTTATGGTGTGATCGGTTACCATTAAGGATTGGTAACTACGTGTTTCCCTCGGACCTAATAATATTGGAATCGCAAGGATTGGATGTGATATTAGGCATGGATTGGTTATCGAAGTATGGAGGGAACATTGATTGTGTCAGTAAAACAATTTTGCTTACCACCCCAGAAGGAAGGAGGATTAAGTATGTATCCCGGCATATGCCGAAGAGAACTCAGGTGATTTCCTTATCAGGAGTTGTACAGGAGGAAGTACCAGTGGTGAAGGATTACCCGGATGTTTTCCCAGAAGAGTTGCCAGGCATGCCACCAGATAGAGACATCGAGTTTCTGATCGAGCTTTTGCTAGGCACAGGACCAATATCTAAGAGACCGTACAGGATGCCCGCAAAAGATTTGGAGGAGATTAAGAAGTAGATTAAGGAGTTACTGGATAAAGGCTATATTCGCCCAAGTTCGTCACCTTGGGGATCACCAGTACTTTTAGTGGAGAAGAAAGATGGATCGTTGAGGATGGTTGTTGATTATCGTGGATTGAACGAAGTGACCATCAAGAACAAGTACTCACTGCCGATGATCAATGATTTGTTTGACCGCTTACAAGGAGCTAAGGTATTTTCCAAGATCGATCTACGATCAGGATACCACCAGTTGAAGATTCGAGAGCAGGATATACCTAAGACGGCTTTTACCACCAGGTATGGGCTGTATGAGTATACCGTTATGTCATTTGGTCTGACTAACGCACCTGCCTATTTCATGAACCTGATGAACAAAGTGTTTATGGAGTTTTTGGATAAGTTCGTCGTGGTGTTCATTGATGATATTTTGGTCTACTCAAAGAATGAAGAGGAGCATTTGCGTTTGGTACTTGAGAAACTCAGAGAACATCAGTTGTACGCCAAATTCAGCAAGTGTGAGTTTTGGCTGAAGGAACTTGGATTCCTTGGACATGTTATATCCGGAGAAGGAATAGCGGTAGACCCCGCCAAAGTTGACACAGTAACAGGTTGGGAATCACCCACGTCAGTTGGAGAGATCCGGAGTTTCCTTGGACTCGCAGGATACTACCGGAGATTCATTGAGAATTTCTCAAAGATTGCAAAACCCATGACTGAGCTATTGAAGAAAGACACCAAGTTCAATTGGACTGAGGAATGTGAAGCTAGTTTCCAAGAGTTGAAGAAACGTTTGGTTACATCACCAGTGTTGATTCTGCCAGATCAATGCAAGGATTATGAAGTTTATTGCGATGCTTCTCGTCGAGGACTTGGAGCAGTGCTTATGTAGGAAGGAAGAGTTGTTTCATATGCTTCACGACAACTTAAACCCCATGAGAAGAACTATGCCACGCATGATTTGGAATTAGCAGCCGTAGTGCATGCGTTGAAGACACGGAGGCATTTTCTCATCGGAAACCATTGTGAGGTGTACACGGATCACAAGAGTTTGAAGTACATTTTCACGCATAAGGAGTTGAATCTCAGGCAGAGGAGATGGTTGGAGCTCATTAAGGATCATGATATGAGATTGCATTATCACCCAGGGAAGGCTAACGTAGTAGCAGATGCGTTGAGCCGCAAGAGCCATGTCAACACACTCATGACAGGAGAGTTACCCCAAGAGTTAGCCGAGGATCTTCGCGAGCTATGTTTGGAGATAGTACCGAGAGGTTATTTAGCAACATTGGAGATCCAGTCTACCTTGATGGAAAAGATCAGGGAAGCTCAGAAGACAGACAAGGAAATTAGCGAGATAAAGGAAAAGATGAGCAAAGGAAAAGCCAAGGGATTTCGTGAGGATGAGCACGATACCTTATGGTTTGAGGACCGCGTTTTTGTGCCTAATGATCCGGAGATCAGGAAATTGATCTTGCAAGAGGCCCATGATTCACCGTATTCGGTTCACCCAGGAAATACCAAGATGTATTTGGACTTGAAGGATACGTTCTGGTGGACCGGTATGAAGAAGGATATTGCGGAGTATGTAGCAGTTTGTGATGTATGTCACAGAGTGAAGGCAGAGCATCAGAAGCCAGCAGGATTGCTACAGTCACTGCCGATACCCGAATGGAAGTGGGATAAACTAGGCATGGATTTTATCATGGGATTGCCCAGGACTCGTTCAGGCTATGACTCAATATGGGTTGTAGTCGACCGTTTGATGAAAGTAGCTCATTTCATCCCAGTGAAGACCACTTACACCAGTGCTAAGTTGGCAAAGATATACATGAACAGAATCGTATGTTTGCATGGAGTTCCGAGGACCATTATATCAGATAGAGGAACCCAGTTTACCTCGAAGTTTTGGAATCAGTTACATGAAACTTTGGGAACCAGGTTAGAATTCAGTACAGCCTTTCACCCACAGACAGATGGACAGACCGAGAGAGTCAATCAGATTTTGGAAGACATGTTGAGAGCTTGTGCGCTAGATTATGGATCTAGTTGGGACGACAATTTGCCATATGCAGAGTTTTCTTACAACAACAGTTATCAAACCAGTTTGAAGATGGCCCCTTTCGAAGCTTTGTACGGAAGGAGGTGTAGAACACCATTGTTATGGGACGAAGTTGGAGACCGTCAGTTGTTTGGACCAGATTTGATTAAAGAGTCTGAACAGAAAGTGAGGTTGATTCACGATAGGCTCAAGGTAGCCCAGTCCAGGCAGAAGAGTTATGTGCATTCTAAACGTAAGGAGACAGTTCACGAAGTCGGAGACAGAGTTTATCTTCGAGTATCACCACTTCGAGGAGTGAAGCGCTTTGGAGTTAAGGGAAAGTTAGCGCCTCGTTTTGTAGGACCATACAGAGTTTTGGAGCGTATGGGAGAAGTTGCCTACAAGCTGGAATTGCCTGAAGGACTCTCAGGAGTTCAGGATGTATTCCACGTTTCCCAATTGAAGAAGTGCCACACAGAGATGGCTGAGATACCACTGAGAGATACAGTGCCACTAGAAGCGATTCAGCTGGAAAGTGATTTGACCTATGAGGAGAAGCCAGTTAAGATTCTTGAGTATGCCAGCCGAGTCACCCGCAGCAAGGTTATCAAGTTTTGCAAAGTTCAGTGGAGTCACCACACTGAGGATGAAGCCACCTAGGAGCGAGAGGAAGATCTACGGAAGAACCACTCCCACCAATTTTCTAGCCAACCCGAATCTCGAGGGCAAGATTCATCTTAAGGGGGTAGGTTTGTAACATCCCAAATTTTCAATTTGGAATGTTATACATTAGACCATCATTGCATAGCATATTTATTTGCATTTTCGGCAAATCCTCGAAAAATCCTAAGCAACTCAAGGACCCTCAGAGAGAGTTGGGGATTTTCTCGATTTTCATATTTGATTTTTATCAAATAATGAAACAAGGATTTTTATTTTTGTTTTTAATTATTTGTCTCTCTGAAAAATATTTCATATTAAAATAAAAGAGAGGAGAAAATATGACTTCTCCAAAATAATTGAAATATTGGAGGAAAAATATTAAAATCAAATATTGGATTTTATTCGAATTTTATTGGCAATTTTAATTGCAAAAAACAAAATTTGCACGTTTTCAAAACTGCATTTTTGGGCCAAGAAAATGTTCATCTCGTTCTAATTATTTTAATTAGATGGGAAAAATTTGTTTTCGCATTTTTGGATTTTTATTGATTTTTCTGCCATTTGTTTTAGATTCGGCGAAACTATTTAAAAAAACGCCAAGCGCCGACTGGGTCGAAGCCCAGCCGCGCGGCCCAGCCCGCCCGCGAGCCGTCTCCCTCCTGGAGACCGCCGCCGCCGAGTCCCGATCGGGGACGAGACCCGCTACCGCCCGTCGCCCTCTCCCGAAGGCAGGCCCCCCCTCCTTATATACCCCCCTACCCCGCCGCCTCTCCCTCACCCCGTCCCCGAAGCCGCCGCCGCCGAGGAGCCCCGCCGGAG
>NC_057811.1:390626205-390629322 GCF_018294505.1 Triticum aestivum | reverse complement strand
GCCGCCCCGTTCGTCGCCTCCGCCGACGCCCGCACCCCGCCGCCCCTCGCCGACCCACCGGAGCCCCGCCGGAGCCCGTCCCGAGCCCCGCCGGAGTTGCCCCGACGAGGTAGCCACAGCCGTCGTTCGGTTTTTTTAAACCGTTCAGTTTAGTTTGGTTTTTTCTTCGGTTTAATTATCTAGTGAACGTTCACCGTTCTGTTCGGTTTAACGAACGTGTTCGTCGGTTTGACGCTGTTAACGAACGTCCGTTCGTTTAACTGTTCGTTAATTTTCTTTTTCGTTGGATTTTCTGCGATTATTCCAGATCGTGATTTCTGATCAGATTTTCGTTCTCGTTTTAACTTTTCGCTCGTTTATCGGAATCAGGCGATTCAAGCGCCTAGAGTTTCGTCTTGAAATTTTCTTTGCGTTTAACCTACTCAAACAAGTTTTTGCTACTGTAAAATTTGACTTAGATCCAGATTAGTAAACGAAGCTTGTTTCTTTCGCCGTTTGACTTTCGTTGCTTCGTTTGATTTGATTCTGTTTGCAAACCGGAGTTCTTAAGTTGAACTTTCTGGTTAGATATTTATTTGAGTTTTACTTGTGCATTAGATGAGTGCTTATTGTTTGCTTGTTTGTTTGCGATAGAGTACCCGGAGTGCGCCGCTTGCTACTTCGAATCTCTAGGTTTCACGGATCATCAGCAAGGCAAGTAACACTTTGATCATACCTCTTTTACTACCCAGTTTTATTGCATTAGATCAATCCTCAAACAATTGCATGATTAGGATCTAATTAAATTGTGGGAATTGGGAAGTAGATGAGGTAGTACCTATCACCTGTTCCATTATCAAACCCTTGGGAGTTACTTCTACGTTTGCCTATATTGCTATGCTATGCTTGTAGACGTGGATTGGGTTTGAGAGATATTCACTACAGTTGTGAGATTGTTAATTAATGGTTTACTTAAGGTGGCAACTAAAACTCACATCTGGGTGGATTGATGTACCTGGGTATTCCAGGATTGCCTGTTTTTCTTTTGGACCGCCACCCAGGTTCAAAGGGATCATGAGATTTTTCATGCTAGAAACTTCCGTGTGCAGCCGCAAGCTATTATGGGCTCTAGCATAGTTGATTAAGTTGTGTGAACTCTTATAGTGGTAGACTAGCAGATGTAGGGGATGTAGGTGGTACGGTCTATCACATCGTAAGGTGCAAACGCTTCTGAAAGACTATGTCTCGGTCATCCGTTTCTCAAACATCATGTAGTGCGAGAATCCAGCGGAGGCGATCGAGTCTTGTGGGAAAAGTGCACAAACCTCTGCAGAGTGTATAAACTAATCATGGTTAGCCGTGTCCCCGGTTATGGACATCTTGAGTATCTAGTACTTGGATTATCATGTGAATCTCATCACCATGTTACTTTAATTAATATTGTTGGGTTAATGATGATACTTAATTGGGATTGAGATGCTGTCAACCATCTCAATGTTTAACAACCACCATGATAGTTAAGTAAAATTTATTCCTTTGTAGTAGGGAAAAACTGGCTTTTCGCAAAACTGTAACCATAGAGCTTTCTACCAGCCATATATGCATGTAATATAGTATTATTATGTTCATTACTCTCTATGTGTTACATTGCCAGCATATTCCATGTGCTGACCCGTTTTCGGGCTGCAACGTTTCATGTTGCAGACTTTTCAGACGACGAGTAAGATGCCTTTAGGTCGTGGTCTTATACTCACTGATGCCATTGGAGTTGATGGACTCACTTATCTTCCAAGTCTTCCGCTGTTATCGTGTTAGATGGCGTTAAGCCATATTTATCATACTTATTCTCTTTTGAGATATTCGTTGTAATAAGTGTGTGATTGCTACTCTGTTATAAATCCTCCATTTGTACTGTGCGTGTCAGCATTACTGATCCAGGGATGACACTGGTGCACAGGAGCACAGACTGTTTGAGGTCTGGTCGCTACAACTTCATGTTGAATTCGATTTTTTTTAACCACCTTAAGTTGAATTCAAATGTATTCTAGTTCATAGGTAGCTATTAATAATGTCCATTGTGTAACTTTCGTATGTATAATGTGCTTTACACACACAACATGAACTATACTCACGTTTATATTCGATTGCTAAAGCGATGCATTGTCTGGAGTTCAAAATACTAACTATGTGGATCAATTGTGTCGAATAATAACATAGACATGCTCAAATTCGATAGAATCTAGATGTCTGATGGATCAATGACCGCTCCTTACGTGAATTGCAAATATCATGATCCCATCCTAATATTTGGATACAATTTATATCTTTAATCAATGTGTAGAGGAGTCTTTTACGTGTAGTTTCACTCTCCATCGGTGGTCGCTCACACATGCTCACACACTCTCTCCCGAGGTGTCTTTCTCGCACACATGCTCTAGATATAACCCTCCCTCCCTCTCGTAACCATTTACAACTGTTTTCACTAACCTTTATCACAAGCACTCTTCCTCTCGCAAACATACACACGCACAATCCTCATCGACCCTTTCTATATACATGGACCTGCCTACGTGTCTCATGTACGCACATTATCTTTACGCCTGTCTCTCACGCATTGTCTCACACCTCTCTTCCTAATCGACGAGTATGATTCTAGCAGAGCATTCTGTAGGATGCCCCTTAAAGTTAGGTTGGATGAATAGTAATATCAGAGATAAAGGGGTTACCTTAGTCCGAGAACCTAGGGTTACAAATCCTAGTCGGCTTTGTCAGTGGACACAGAGTCCTTCACAATTCTGCTATCTTTGTCTTGTAGGACTAGTCATCCATGGGTCTTCCTAAATGCGTCACGGGCCGACCAATGTGGCGCAGGACGGAACCGAACGAAGGGACTCACCTCGACCCACCGGACCTCACGCGGTGACACACCCTCTGCCCCCACGTCTCATTATCTTCTCACACCCACACATACCAGCACAAACACCACACACACAGAAAATTTCTCGTGGTGCCTCTATTCCCTCCCCCCTTGCATATACACACTCAAGGGAATGGAATCTCTTGTCGTGACGTCATATTCGTCTCTCTCTCTCTAGACCACTCTCATTTCTCGTGCTATCTCTCCCACGCCCCCCCCCC
>NC_057811.1:390594690-390626039 GCF_018294505.1 Triticum aestivum | reverse complement strand
CCTCTATCCATGCCTCTCTCGAATACGTAATACACACACATACCTCTCTAGGCCCCGCCAAATGCATCAACTACACATTCACACATGTTACATCACGTATCCCATTGATCTAAAAAGCCCTATCTTCACGTTTATTTCGCATACAACATTCCTTTTGAATAAAGTGTGGCCAAAAAATTATTTTAGAGTTTCTACATATATACAACATTACAAAGTTATATGGAGGAGTACGAACGCTAATTTGCATTGCATGGTGCCCACAATGATATTTATTCCGCACTGTGAATTTGTATATTTTTATACTATATACAAAGTTAGTCATAATAAAGAGAAACGAAGAGCATCTATCTCTCCATTGCATACCCCCCTTTACGCCCCTTTCACGTATGCACACAAAACTATCTCCAGGTCCTCTAAAAGTAAGCCCCCAGAAAATTCACGCATGTTTCATCTTTCTCTCGCGATATATGCAATGACGATCATTGTATTTGAAGCGAAAGCACGATACGTACATTGGACTTCAGAATCCACTCATTACGGTCACCATTTACGTTTAGTGGTTATTATACAGTCACAGGCTCACTGTACAACTCTGTATTTGCTCATGACATGACTAGTTGACCAGTTAAACGCTCCACGTGGCACCTCTAGTGTTGCATCACATTATCTCACTACCATCGTGCCCACCTGTCGACTTGTATCTACTCTACATCTACACTCTTATAAAATACATAAAATACACTCTTATAAAAACAGAGTTGGTGATGATGGTGTGCCTGCCATCCTGCAATATAGGCCGTCCAATTTATATCTGACGAATAGGAAAGAAACTATGGCAATTTTGCAAAAAGGTACCCACACACCTCTCCACATTTGCAAATAAGGCCTTCCCTCGTTCATCCTTTTCTCTCACAAGATAAACAAGTCATACAAATGCATCTTGATGTTACGTGCAACGCACGGGCATCTTGCTAGTAAGAATGAAAACAAACGACAAAAAAATATTTGGACGGTGGTTCGAAGTCATGACCGCGGGCACAGCGGACAAGGTGGCCTCGTATTGGTCTGCTGAGTCGTCTGTTTTAACACACAGGAGCTGGTGTGGTGATTATACACACATGCACGCATGCACACGAACTGCATCCACGCAGCACTCACACAAACACATGCACCCACGCACGCACGCAACACTCACACGTACACACGCAGCCACGCACGCACGCAACACTCACACGCACACACACAACACTCACACGCACACACGCACGCATGCATGCACACACCAGTACACCACACGACCAACACACACTCTCACGCTCAAGTGCTCAACCTACACGTGCATGCGCACACATCGGGCCCTGACAGACACATACAGAACCAGGTGATTCCTGCGCATGGGTTGGAGCCTTGTCGCGCCTGCGTAAATTTGTGTTTATCTGACCTTTTGCCTATGCGAACTGACAGGTGGGACCCACAAGGAACGTGGTCAATTTAACTAGTCAACATGGCGCCACGCAGACTATTTGGCCGGTCAACAGAGTGCAATCCGATGCTGAACTGTGAGCAAGTGACCGTATAATCACCGCATAACGTATATAGTGACCGTAATCAGCTTATTCTGAAGTTCGGTGACCATATTACGCTTTTCTCTCTGTAGGCCCTCCAAAACTACATCTCTACACGTTCTCGCATGTTACATCTAACAACTATGCAATACAGCACTACTACTACACTCTAACACAATAAATCATATGTGTTTCTAGTTTTACTAGATATCATATTGTTACTTATAATTATTCAGTTTGCATACATTAAAATTGCCTTTGAAATGTATGGCCAGTATCATCTACCGCGCGGGAAAAATCCCGCCCTTTCCTGTTTAATCGGGTTTGTATCGATGGATCGTGCGAAACAGCAAAACTATAGTACTATGCAGTACTACAAGTGACAGTTCACTAGGCCGTCGTGTCGTCTACTCCTCCGTCGTAAGAGTGGAGTGCTCGCTTTCATAAATCTTCTAGTCCCTTTCGCCGACATGTGGGACATCAAGCAACCGGGTCCACGTGCCATACCGGAATACAGTCCAGAGCTGCCGGGGTGAAGCACCCTAGTCATGGCGCCGACGTAGTAATGAGCAATGAGGCGTCAAATCACAAAGCTGCACCTTTCCCGCAGTTAAGTTGGAGGGACCAAGCAACCATCATTTCACTCATTGCTGAATCCGCTTCTCCCTCATCTTCTTCAACTTAACCACGTGTTGCTTCTGCCGTTGTTCTGCCTCATGTGGGACGCGGATCGGCTTGGTAAAGCACTGACACGTGGGACCGCATGTTAGCAAACCGCCAGGATAACGTCCTCCGAAAATAAGAAGCCTAATCCTAGACTTACAAAGGGCTACGTAGCTGCTACGTATACTTTCCATCTAATCTATATATGCCCCCCTGATTTTCAGGTGGGGTGGGCCTAATCCTCTCCTTTAATCCAATCAAATAGTCCCACATCACATCAGTTCGTAACTTTATGTAAACCATTACGTGGATGTAGCATTGCTCAAATAAGAAACCTCCCCCACCATCCGCGCGGCAAAATCACCTCCTTTTTACTAATCTTGATTCTATAATTTTTTAGATCAATATAATTGAGATTTGTATAGATAGCACACAGGAGCAAAACCAAGTGGTACGGTTAAGGGCATCCACAATGTGTAGCCAAATGTGAAAATAGCTTTTGGCATCGTGGGAACCATTGTGGACGCTGTTGCCAAAGCCAAAAAGATGGAACTGAAGCTCCCTGATTGATTGATTGAAGGAATAGAAAAATGCAACGTCTCTCCTCTTTCTCCCATGCTTGGACGCATGTAGTACAGTATAGAGCATAGAGTCTACTCCCCTGTCCCTTCTATCACAAATCACAAAGCAGTGAGGCGTCAAATCACAAAAGCATGGACGAAGCAACCATCATTTCACTCTTCGCTGACTCCGCTTCTCCGTCGTCTTCTTCGAGAAACCATCTCACCGCACTAGTACTCCTAGTAGTACTAGTAAAGGACTTCCTGGATGCAAATAACGCGGTTGTCTCGGCTTGCAGGCGGCACTTGCGAACGAGTTACCGTGGTCTCCCTCAATGGTGTTCTTCGTTGAACGCACTTCGCCAAACCACCAAAAAAAAGATATCGTCGACGTCACCGCAATGGGGAAGGAAGTCAAATATAGTTACTACCTCCATTTTTTTGTACACAAGGCCATTATATCAAAATTACAATTTGCAAAGGGCCACTAACACTAATCGAGGAAAAATTGATGGGGTTAGCAACCAAGGACATTAATATCCCCTGCATGCATGCGGAAGTGAGAAGGTTGGTTTGCATGGCACTGCATTAATCAAGCGATGAGGAGTGAGATGGTTAGCTCTTTGGTCTTTGGAGAAAAAATACGCATTAATTGACACATGAAACGAGGATTTGTATCGATTAAATCCCGCGAAGGAAAACCCCGCCTTTCTTTTTTAACACTAGTACTCCTAGTACGTACGTACTTATCCTGTTTGGGTCTAGGCCTTGCATTGCCAAACTTCGCCACACATTTTTGCCAAGCTTGCCTAAAGTTTTCAAAATGAGAAGGAGGTACACTTGCGCACGGCTATCGCGGTCGCACCGCACCCTCACGCGGTCGCTCCTGCACGCCGCGGTGGCACCGCACCCTCACACAATCGCTCCTGCACGCCGCAAACCCAACCAAGGGAACGCGCCCTCACTGACATGTGTTGTCGCATGTGAACAAACCAAACTCAGCCATCCTATCGCTGACACATAATTTTCGTTCATAGAGTATGTTTATCCAACCGCATGTTGGGGAGTATCCGTACGACCCGTGCGGTGGTCTGTTGGGGATGAAGAAGAGGTTAGGAAGAAGGAAAGAAGGGTTAGGAGACGTAGGATATTCATCCAACCGCCTGAAATGGTAGACTGACCCAAGTCAGGCGACTTGCATAACAAATATATGTTTTTACACAGCAAAAGATCCATAAAAACAACAACATAAAGAAAAACTATCACTGCTCGCGGAAAGAGACGGCCTCGTCGTCTTTGGCTACCGGCGCGAACCAGCCGTCGCTGCCGACGTGTGTCTCCGCACCGTGGTTGTCCTCGGCCTCTAGCTACTCATTCAAGTGGAGCGTGCGGGCGCTCTGCACGGACGAGAGCACAGCCCGGTTCAAGTCGAGGACGTCCGGTTCCGCCTGCAGGAGGGCCTCGATGGTAGCGGCATCCGCGCGCTCCGCGTCGAGTCGAGCCTCCGCTGCCCGGTTCAAGTCCAGGACGTCCGGTTCCGCCTGCAGGAGGGCATCGACGAGATCAGCATCCGCGCGCTCTGCGTCGAGTCAAGCCTCTGCCGCCCGGTTCAAGTCCAGGATGTCCGGTTCCGCCTGCAGGAGGGCCTCGATGGCAGCGGCATCCGCGCGCTCTGCCTCAAGTTGAGCCTCCGCCGCCCGGTTCACATCCACGACATCCGGTTCCGCCTGTAGGAGAGCCTCGATGGCAGCGGCATCCGCGCGCTCTGCGTCGAGTTGAGCCTCTGCCTCCCGGTCCTTCTTTAGTATCGCCATGTTGAACCGCTGGTCCGCCTGCACCATGGGGGACTCGGACGCCGGCACGAAGTCGACGTCCATCGTCTCATACCCATCGGGGGCCTTCTGCGCCGCGACCTCTGCCATGAACATTGGATCGGCTTCCTCCTCCTCGTAGCTCGGCTCCAGAGAACTCGGGGATTGGCCCGTCGCAAAGCGAGCTTGGGAACGGAGGTCTGTGGCGCCGACCGCCGCCGCGATTTTTGCGCGGCGCTCCGGCGTCAGCATCTTGTAGTAAGTGATCTTGCGGCGCACCATGGCTTTCCGGCGAACTAGGGGACGCTTGATGCGGGCTAGGGGTTCGAAAGGTGGGGGAATGGGCTGGAGATTTGGTGTGGTTTTAGGGCAGTGGCTGGCGTAGGCCGAGCAGCGAAGGTTCTCGTGTGAATAGTGGTTCCGGAGACGACCGGTCAATCGGTTTTGACTGTACATCGCTCTTGTCGCATTCGCGTTGCAGCCCGGCACGCTGGACCCTCCACGTCGCTCACCGAATGGAACGCGCTTCGTCTTGCGTTTTTGCTCGCTTGTGGGACCGCAGTTGAGAGCAAACCGACGTCCCTCCCCCTCCCCCGCCCGCGTCATTTATTATACCACCACTCCATCCGTTTTATGCGGAGTAAATAAAAACAGAGGGAGTATACTACGGATGAGGATCCCCTGACGTGGCCGAACCCATTGAGTAACTGACATGCGGGGCCTAGCCAGCATGGGGTCCGCCAGTAAGTGACCGAAAGGGAGGGTAAGGCAGGGATACCTACGTCAGAGGATCCACTTCCACTATACTACTTTGATCAAATGTTAGAGTAATAATATATGACATGCAACTTACACAAATGTTAGAGTAATAATATATGACATGCAACTTACACAAAGCATACAGGGTCTAATGCGTTTTTCGTGGCTAACTTTGACCAAATGTTAGAGTAATAATATATGACATGCAACTTACACAAAGCATACGGTCAAATTCGTATGTGAAAGGAGATTCCAATGATATAATTTTCACATTATACATCTCATGTACTATGAATCTTGTCAATTGTCAAATTGGAAACCATCTCGAGTACAAATCTAGGAGTACGTACGAATCTAACAATATTGATTGGGCGTTGTTGAATGTTGATACCCTTTTGATCAAAGTAGAGATACTTTGACTACACATAAAACTTATATGTAAACTAGAAAGGATAGGGGGAGTATATTGTACGTTCAAAAACGAAACGAACATTGAATACCCTTTATATATGATTTGTAGATGCTATGATCACCGTTTCAAAATTTTGAATCCGCCTTAGGTATCACGCGCCCCCACTCGTTCCCTCTCGATTTCATCTCGGAGTCCGGAGATCTATTGAAAGAGGACTAGGGTGGGTACATGTGAATGATACTCGGCGGAATGTTCAAATGAGGCATGCGGGAGGATGGACTCGACTGGAGGGCGACATGATCGATGGAGAAGAGGGTTGGAGAGGAATGAGAAATAAGCAAATGCCACATTATTATACTTGAACGGCTCAAATAAACAATAAGTTGTCTCGCTTGGCCTACATAGTGAAAGGCCTAATGCGCAACGCGGAGCATTGAAGCTCGAATATGGCCGGGAAAACAGGGAAACCGACATGTGGGGCACACCCATCGAGAGGACTTAGCGCAGACTAGTCCAATGGCGGAGCTGGCCCACGACCTCCCCGCCACCGACAACTGTTCATGTGGGTCGTTGGGGCCAACAACGAGGCGCAGCTCCAGCACCGCCTCTGGACACGGCGACCACGGTGAGCGACACGCTCATATCGTCGCTAGACACAGTAGGTTTCAGTGTGCCGAGGGTGGCATTAGTGCTGTGGCACGACCACCGGTATGTTTGGTTTGTGCCCAAGGTTGCCCCATCAAAGCATTGGGTAGCCAAAATTTTGGTTGAGTTATTGGTTGCCCATGATTTGGCCGACATTGGCAAGAAAAATGAACTAGAGTTGGCTAGAGTTCATTGGCATGCCAAAGAAATGGCAACCATCCAAACAAAGACCAATCTTTGGGTCATGACCAAAATTTTGGTTGAGGTATTGGTTGCCCATGATTTGGCCGACATTGGCAAGAAAAATGAACTAGAGTTGGCTAGAGTTCCTTGGCATGAAAAAAAATGGCAACCATCCAAACAAAGACCAATCTTTGGTTCATGAACAAAATTTTGGTAAGGTGCACTTTGGCCACAATCCAAACACACCCCAACACCCGGCTCGTCGAGGATGCACGGGGCGCCGCGACGCGTCCGCGGAGTGGTGTAGCGCGGCCAACTGCATCCTCTGGACCTGAGACCATGCCGGGTCGTCTTGCTTTTTCAATGACATGCGGGGATCGCATGTGAGCAAAGGGCATCTCCAACGTTTCCATGACCGCAGCTGACTACCCTGGCACACCAAAACCCTCGTCCCTCGCGCCGTCCGCGGTGCGTTCCCAGCCGGTGCCAGCTGCCCGCATTCATGCCGTCCGTTCGTATGTCGTCGTTAAGAGGCTCGGTGCCCGAGGAACCAACTCCGGCAACTTAATGACGCACCCGGACGCTTGGCCTCACCGGAATGCGCTACTTAAAGCAGCAACACCCAGCTAACCTCCACACCATAGCGCATCGTCCTCCTACCTGGCACCACATCCGCCATGACCGCAAGTGCGAACACTCTGCGGGAGAGCTTGTCTTCGGGGATGAAGCTCGAGGTTGCCGCCCTGGCTCAAGTCGCCTCTTGCGACGCAATAGCAGCGTAGCCGGACGCGGACGCGACCGCACAAGCGGTGGCCACGCTGGCGGCCGACGACGGGAGCACTATCAGCCACGCGTCCTACTTGCCGCCGTCCAACGTCCGGCACCGCCGAGGTCGGGGACTCCTCCGAGGATGAGTAGGGCATGGGAGGCGGCAGGGCATGGTGTGCCAACTGGCCGGTCCGTATCCCGTGTCCTACTCTTCCTCGCCGGAGACCGCACTTTCACTTCACGGGTCTTGAACCCCGCCCCCGTACATAGAGATCGCAGATGGAGGACGTCGGTCGCCGCCGTAGAATAGGTTTAGGGTCGGGTTTCTTTTATTTTTCTGTCCTATAAAAGTTTGAAATGTAATGAAAATCTGCCGTGTTTGCATTAATCTCGGCCGGTGTATATGAACTTTCACAATAATATACATATTGTAGGAGTACTAGCAAGATGCCCATGCATTGCACGGAAGATCAAGATCTTGTGGGAGAAAAGGATGAACGAGGGAAAGCCTTATCTGCAAATGTGGAGAGGAGTGCGGGTAAATTGTCATAGTTTCATTCCTATCCGTTAGATATAGATCGGACGGCCTATATTGCAGGATGACAGGCACACCATCATCACCAACTCTGCTTTTTATTGAACCGAGACAAATCTAACATGCGAAGTAAAATAAACACATAGGGTCTATACATACACAAATTATCTTAGGCACTCCAATAGTACGTCCACTACACATTCACGCATTTCACATCTTTCTACATCTACGGGAACCTACGAAAGGGTTAACGTAAATTGCCTCTCTCTCTCCTCCCCTGACTTTCATGGTGGTGGGCCCCTCCCTCCCCCAATCTACAATCAACAGCTCACACGTTTCACATCACCTTAATTACGTAACTGGGATTACGTAGGTGTAGCATTACTCGTCCTAAAAAACCCAACTAAGCCAACCTCCCAGCATATCGCGCGGGAAAAGACCCAGTCGCGCCGTTTTAGTCAGGATTACCGGATTACTAGTAGTAGTATCGATGGATCGCGCGAAGCAACAAAAAAATTTTTTAGGGGGCGAAGCACCTAGTTTAAAAGGAAAAAAGGTGGTACACTCACAGCACTCCTGTCGCAGTCGCATTGCACCCCACACACGTTCGGTCCTGCACACGGCTCACGCAAACGGAACGCGCTTTGGCTTGCCTCTTCACTGACACGTGGGACTGCACTTGGAGAAACCGACCATGCGCCAAACTTGCCCCGCCCACCGCGTGAAAATCCTCCCCCCCCCCACACCCAAAAATTCCCCCCAAATCCGATTCAACCACCCTTCGGCCAACTAGACAATAATATTCCCCAAACCCCCTCCCCCTGTCCCCCTCCACTCCATTCGCTCCGTCAAAGCCGCCCTCCCCGCCGCGCCGATACGTCGGTGCCGCGGTTCGGCGATCCTCTCGCTCCCACAGTACGCTCTGGTAGACTGCCGTCCTCTAGCCGCGCCGCCACCTCTGGCTACCTTCTTGTGGAGGCGCATGGCGGTCAGCGCCGCCACCGCTGGCGACGTTCGTGTGGAGACGCACGGTGGTCAGCTTCTCCCACGGTACGCGCATTCTAGACTGAGGCCCCGTTCATGTCGGTGTAGCGCTGAATGTTAGCTGATAGACGCTGTTAATCTCACTGTTTGCCGAAGTAGTTTACTGTCAATATGCTCTGCTTAAGAAGCTTCCTTGCCCTGTTCTGCACTCAATCTGCTTAGCTGAGATGGCATGCCAAGGCCGATTAGTTGCTAAAATATCCTGCCATATATTTATTGTGACGTAGATTGCCATGGTCTAGTAGCCAATCTGTTAGGTGAAATAGCTCTACACCATTTTATACTCGATCTTTTTTGCTGCGATGGCCTTCGATAGTTTGATGGCTGTGTGCTTGGCCTCATTGACTGCTGAAATAGCCTGCCATAATTTGGCACTCAAATCTGTTTGCTGAATTAGCTTTACATATATTTCATTACTTAGATCTGCTCGTCCAAATATCTTGCCATAGCTTTAGACATCGACCTAGGAATTTTTTTCCGGACTTCATAAAAAAGCATATATGTTTTTCCTGTAATATCTAGTAGAAGAACTAATTTGTATGTCTAACAGATGGACAGGACTTGGATAACTTCTGCTTGAAGATACTCCGCTGCATATGTCGAGGGGGTTGAAAACTTCATGAACTTTATGAGAGCTGAGTACGGTGGTCCGAAATCAGATGTGCTCTGCCCGTGTAGCAGTTGTATGAATTCAGTTACAAGACCCCAGTGAACTGTGCAAAATCATCTACACTTGTATGGGATGTCGGTCACATATACTAGGTGGGTTCATCATGGTGAAGCTGTGAACGTCAATGTTATTGACTACGTGGAAGCAGCAGATCACCATCTTGATCTGCCTGATGCTCAGGTGGAAGAGGAGGAGGAGGTGGTGGTGGCGGAGCCAGTGAGTTTGACCAACATTGAAACAGTGCTACGAAATGCTCGTGCATTCCGTGAACTTTCACCTGCAGAAGAAAAATGGTGGGCCCGCATGTTGGAACAATGCAACGTTGCTGTCACCCCAGGAAATAAGCTGTCAGTATTCTTAGCTATGGTCACCTTTCTTCAGGTGAAGACATCTGAGCGGATGACCAACAAATCATTCGATGCGATGTTGGCTGCTTTCCGCAAATCTTTCCCAGATGCGTCTGAGCTGCCACACACCTACAGTAAAATGAAGAATTTCCTTCGTGCAGTTGGAATTGGATATGATATGATCCATGTTTGTAAGAATAATTGTGTTCTGTTCCGGAAGGATTATGCCAAATTAAGTGAATGCCCGAAATGCAAATCATCAAGATGGAAAGATGGCGATGCTGTGAAGAGGATTCCTCATAATGTTCTGAGACATTTTCCAATTACACCAAGATTGCAGAGGTTGTTTCATGATGCTAAAACAACAAAGGATGTACTGTGGCATTCTAGGAACCAGGAGTACAGAGATCAGAATGTAATGAGCCATCCACCTCATGGTAGTGAGTGGAAAAGCTTCAATGATAATCACAAAGAGTTTGTTGCTGACCCGAGAAACATTAGACTTGGCTTAGCTTCAGATGGATTTAACCCATTTGGCCACCAGAGCGCCACATATAGCATGTGGCCAGTGCTTGTTATCCCTTACAACATGCCTCCAAATGTCTGCACCAAAGAATCAAACTACATGATGGCCTTGCTCATCCCAGGTCCAAAAAGTCCTGGAAAGGATTTTGATTTGTTCATGGAGCCTCTTGTGGAGGAACTTCAATAGCTATGGAAGGGTGTTCTCACTCGAGACCTATATAGCAGCCCACCAGCTGATTTCTTTCTGCGTGCTGTTATAATTTGGTGCATCCATGATTATCCGGCTTTGGGCACTATGTCAGGGCGAACGACACATGGTTACAATGCATGTGTTCGCTGTGACAGGAATCCGCTGTCATACGCAATACTTAGCAAGATCTGTTACATTGGACACTGCCGTTTCCTTGCCAAGGACAAGCCGCATCCTAGAAAATACCAAAGACATGTGTTCAATGCAAAGCATGAAAACCGTGATGCGCCAAAGAGGCTCACCGCCGATGAGTTGCAAGTGGAATTAGAGAAGGTCAGGCATATTACACCAGGAAACCATCCTGGTAATGGTAGCGGGAAAAGGAAGCGTGGCAGGGTAGAAGAGAGATTATTGTTTACCCGCAGGACCACTTTATGGGACTTGGAGTATTGGAAAGATTTGGATCTGTGGCATAATCTTGATGTGATGCACATCGAGAAAAATATATGTGACAGCATTATCGGCACACTTCTTAATATGGAAGGCACGACGAAAGATACCTTAAAATCTAGGATTGATTTGACACACCTGGGTATCAGAAAGGATTTGCAGGTGCAAGATGAAGGTAAACGACGGGATATGGCACCAGCTGTGTACGTCTTGGACAAGATAAAAAGAAAAAAATTCTCCGAGGTCCTGTCACGTGTGAGACTCCCACAGGGATTTGCTTCCAACCCCGAAAGGAGAGTCAGTGCAGGTGGAAACAAGGTACAAGGGTTGAAAACTCATGACTACCACGTCCTACTTCAAAGGGTTTTACCTGTTATCCTTTGAGGATTGGGCCGCCCTGACTTATACAGAGCAGTTGCAGAGTTGGGACAATTCTTCAGGGAACTCTGCAGTAGGAATATCAGGATAGATGCTTTGGAGCGTCTTAGAGACAAGATACCAACTATCCTATGCGACCTTGAGAAGATATATCCTCCAGCCTTCTTTGATGTGATGGTGCATTTGGTTGTTCATCTACCTAATGAGGCACTACTTAGAGGTCCAGTACAGTATGGCTGGATGTACCCTATTGAAAGGCGGCTAGGCACTTTCAAGGGCTATGTTAGGAACAGAGCTAGACCCGAGGGTTCCATTGCAGAGGCCTACATTTCTATAGAAGCGTTGACATTCTGCTCAAAATACATTGAAACAGCTGATCAGCTTAGCAAAGAGGTGGGTGAAGACAATCCCGGGCTCAATGTTTTCGATTATTCTGTTCGAGTTACAGGGAAGAGTCGACAAGAGGACAAACCTAAAGATTTGGACAAAATGGTTTGGTATGTGTTGAATAACTGTCCTGAGATACTACCTTATATCAAGTAAGTGCAGTACTGCAGCTTATACATCGTAATCTACTAAACTTGTAGCACATTCTTATATATTTAGATGTTTGACGCGATCACTATGTTGTGCAGCATCTACAAAGAGGAGTTACTGCCGCAAAATCCAAGAAACATTGACAAACTGGTTATGGCAGGATTTGCGAAATGGTTCAAGAACCATGTAAGCTTTTGAAGTGCACTGTCAGTTTTTTAATATATTGAGTACATAAGATGACCAGCTTGTCTATTTTCTAACCATAGGTTAAGAAGATGCGGGAGGATGGGCAGGCAGTTGATGATGCCCTTTACTCACTAGCAATGGGTCCTGATACTCGGGTAAGACATTATGAATCTTGCGTTGTTGGAGATGTGCGCTACAACACCCTTGCACAAGACGAAGGCAGGAAGACACAAAACAGTGCCATCATGAGCACGGATACGTATGACAAAGAGACCACTGAAATGTATGCTAACATAACAGACATTGTTCAGTTGCAGTATATCTCTAGTTTCGACGATCATTGGTGTGTGGTTCTGTTGTGCTGTCGTTGGTATAACCTGTTTTCCAGGATCGCAAAACCCAGAGCTGATGATTATTTCAAATCCATCAATGTCAAGGCGACGTACCAGACCAATGAGCCTTTTATTTTGGCAAATCAAGAAACACAGATATTTTTCTTGGAAGACACATTTGCATGTAGCGATGACTGGAGAGTATTGCAAAGGTTTGAGCAGAGGAATTCGTTTAATGAAGTTGCACAACAAGATGATGCTTACACTGCTCCTGATGTACAAGATAACACAGATGTTCCTAATATCTTTGAGAACCATCACGTCAATGACGCGCGCGAAAAGATTGCCTGTCGTGTTGTGGACATACAAGAGTTGATCAAGAAGAAGCCAACGTTCGAGGACGTTGAGGACGAAGAAGAAGATGACACCGTGGGGAATTACGATTCAGACTCATACACATGGCGAAGATGTTGACGCTGCTGCTGCGGATGATGATTACATTGCTTTTGTCGTATTTGCATGTTAGAAGACATTTTTTTATCTACTATGTGAAATTGTGTTTTCTATGACAACGGAAACCCGATGAACATGTTGTTTAGTATTTTGCTGTGAGAACATCACTTGTTATGTATGCTGATTTGTGTTTGGTGATTGTATGACAACTAAAACATGATGACATTGTTGTTTAGTTGTACTCATATTTGGCTGTGAAACTTGAATTTGATGACATAGTTTGCTGTTGGACTGCAATTTGCTCGACGTCTTCGAATGAGAACAAAGCTGACCTGACAGGGCCTCTGCTATTTATTTATTTATATGAGCAAAAGGGGATACCCCCTGATTTACATTAATAGAAATCATTAGATGTTCACAACACTACGCCGAGCCTGCTACACAGGTTTCATTCATTACTAGTTTCAGCAAAGTGCTCATGTCGTAGCTACCGAATACATAACGAGTGCTACATACACTACAAATAAAGAGACAATCATCCTACAAAGCACATCGATTTTGCCCATTATCTTCACAAGCTCTTTCATCTCCTCATTGCTGTCAAGGCCGTTCAGCAGCTGTTGCTTGGCCATGATCATAGGAACTGCATCTTTAACCTTCTGCTCTGCATCTTCCTCTTCTGCCGTTCCTTCAGTTACTTGTCCAACACCCCAACCTGCTGGTATTGGGATTCCTCGGCTAACCAAAAAATCAGCGTAGTTGCATTCCCCCACATCAGCAACTTCCCAGAAATAAAAATCACACGAATCTTCCCTTTTCTGCACGAATCAAATTGGAAGATCATCAACCAAACTATTAAAAAAATCAGCAACTGAAAGCAGCAGAACAACACTTAAACATATTATTACCCCATGATTCGGGCATTTGTAGAAGACTCGGCCAGGGTTGCGGATTGTGGTTGAGACGCGACGGATGACTCTGCGTGATTTGCAGCCGTGGCACCACACCAACGACAGCGGGTTGCGATGAGCAATCAGCTGCGGTGCGCGTGCCGACGGGGGTGTGATGAGACCCACAGGCGATGGTACGGGTGGCGACTTGGTGCATATCTGGTTGTTGCCTGCTGAGGAGCAGGTGGACGAGCAGCCCGCGGACATGGTTGCTGCGGCCAGAGCTTCTGATGCTAGGCAGAGTAAGTAGAGAAGAGGAGAAGCGAACGTTGGATATGTTAGTTTCATTACTTGCAGAGTAGCATAGCACCATATATAGTCATAGTCTAGGTTTGGATTCGAACCAGCTACAGGAGCACGTCTTTCTTTTTTCTAAAACTCGGCAACGTCTCTTTACTGGTACACTAGCTTGTTCTGTACGCCTTCCCAAGTCTTTGATTTTCTTTCCCTTTTTTGCGAGGAAGGAAGGAGGACAAAATTGAGAGTTCCTGGGACTCAAACCCAAGACCTCTCGGTTGAAAACCAAGGGTGCTAGTCACTTATGTGGCGAACGTTCCCTGTGAGGAGGACGGCAGACGAACGCATTTTCCTCGCAGTTTTCTTCCTATATATAAAAAAGTATGCTACTTGGTGTCCTCTTAGTCAACAAACGATTGTGGCAACCTTGACCGTTGGATTGACATTCAATGTTTGTCGCGTTTCTTCAGTCTCTTCTTCCTCGAGCCGCCAAAGCCAAACCAGCGCCGGCGGGACCGCCTGCTCCCGCCTACCACAGCTGGCTGTGATCTTCCCCGGCTCCTTTTCGTTCCCGTCTGAGGCCTCACCATCGTCCTCCGCCTTGGTTCGCTCGCCACGGCGCCGCCCTCCGGTGTTGTCAACATGGTCAACAACCGAGAGGAATAAGGAGATGACTGTACATGGTGAGGATGATAGTAGGGACCCAGCAGCGCGCGCAGTAATTTTGTTTTTTCGGGACGGAGAAGGGTATCAACTGGGTTGTGCAGGACCCGTGGCCCGTCTAGCCCAGGCTTTTATTTCATATGTTTAGCACATGACCAGCCCAGTTTGTTTTTTCCTTTCTGAAAATGGCTAGCCAGCTATTTTGTTTTTTGCAGAATAACCAATGTAGGCCTACTTGCTTTTCTACGCCCTGCTGGGCCGGAAATCTTTCAAGACGAGGAGGGATGCATTTTGCCCAGAAAATGGGCTATAAGTAATAAGAAATGGACTATAAGTAATAATAAATGGGCTGTAAAATGAAAAAATACAACAAACCGGCAATTAGTTCCAAAATACTATTTTCTTTCGGATTTTGATATTTTAAATTTCATTGTTTTTGTGCGGGTAAAATTTCATTGAATTTAAATTAAGGTATATTTAGATTTAAAATTAATTTGAATCTGGCTAGAAATTTCGGGCTGTATGCTATTTGGGGCAGATTTGGAGGCTGACTTGTGGGTCTACTAGGTTGACGTGTACTTTGGCTTTGTCAACTTAGTCCACAAAAGATTCTAGCAGCAGTGACCGTTGGATGTTAATCCAACGGCCGTGCTGCTTCTTCAATATCTGATATTCTTGCTCCAGCCGCCCAAACCAGCTCCGGTGGGATTGCGTGCTCCCGCCTCCCGTGGCCGGCTGTGCAGCCGCACAGGCCGCACCGCCCCACCCTACTTCATTGCTGGCCAGGCCATTCCTCTACTCACCCACACCTCCTGTTATTTTCCGGCGACGACAGCCGGACCAGTAAACCCTTGTACTCCCCACCGCATGGGCAACCATTGCCGATTCTTCCCCGGCTCTGTGTCGTTCCCTTCCTAGGCCTCGCCGTCGTCCACCGCCATGGTGCTCTCGGCGCGGCCTGGTCAACGTGGTCAACGAACGATGTCGGGTGGTTGGTGCGACATATGCCAAAGGATGGCTTATCATTGTGGGAGCCAATAAAACGTCGCTGGTGCCTGGAAACGGGATTAGGCGAAGACATGCACGCCGGCGAATCTTACCCAGGTTCGGGGCTCTCCGAGGAGATAACACCCCTAGTCCTGCTCTGCGGGGTCTCCGCATGATCACTAGCTCGATAAAGAGTAGCTACAATCGCTCCTAGAGCTGTTGGGATCAAGGGAGAAGAAGAACAAGGCTAGCTCTTGCTTCTCTCTATCTATGGTGTGTGTGCGTGTGCTATGCTTGGAAGCCAAACATGCAGAGGTGCCAACTATGCTTGGGTGCCAACCCTTTGCATGGGTGCTCCGGGGGGTTTATATAGGCCTACTCCCTGGGGGTACAATGGTAATCCGACTGGGAACTGGCCCCAGCCGTCAGTGTCTACGCCTGCCGGCTTCTCCGCCGGCCGCTGGGTCCCGCCGGCTGATGGGTCCCGCCGGCTGCCGGCTACTCGGTCGGCAGGCCGGCCCCACCGCCTAGGGTCTTGTCGGCGGCTGCTTACTGTAGCCGCGCCTCTGATGATGAGGGCTTTGTCGAGGTAAGCGTGGCTACAGTGATCCGCGTCGGGGGCTATCACTGTGGCCTCACCTCGTCTTGTCTCCTTAAATGGGCTCCTGCTTCGAGGAAGGGAGTCGCCGGCTTTTGGAGGCCGGCTATGCTCCTGGCCGACTAGGAAAAGCCGGGCCGCCTTCACGCCTCTCTCTGGCTAAAGGGGCCCGTGGTCCTTGGGCCGTACAGGAGGGGGTCGTGGATGACGTCGTAGCTGGCGTGGCTACAGTGCCCGGCCGCACGGGAGACATCCCTCCCGTACGGCCTCCTGTAACCATGCCTGCCTCGGGCTTCGGGGGTCGTGGCCGCACTGTGGCCATGCCCCGTCAGGTCGTCGTTATGTAGGGGCGGTTGTGGTCTCGGCCGGCTTCTAGGAGTCGGCGTTCTTCTTGGCCGGCTTCTTGGAGTCGGTGAGGCTGGGTCGCCTTCCGGGAGTCGGCTTTAGTGGTAGCCGGCCGGGGAAGGCGGCCCGAATGCTTGGAGTGCTTGAAGGCCCAAAGGCCTGATAAATTTTCTGAAGAGCCAGGGGTAGCCGGTTTGGCTACCCGTGGCCACTTACTCCGACAGTAGTCCCCGAAGCTGATCGGGCTTCGAGGTGGAGTAGGGTTCGAGAAGCTCGAACAGCTTCCCATCGCGACAAGCCGGCAGCTGGGAGCCGGCCTTGGTCAGGCACGTCGCCTGAGCCGAAATCTTCTGGAGTCGGAGGGCGGGAACCCGCTGGCATGTGCGCCGGGCCGCGGGCCGACGGCGCGCCACGTAGCCGGGAAGCCTGCCGGCCCACGCGCGAGACGGGATGTTGCCGCAGAGAGGGGGGCCAGCCACGTCCGCGCCCCAGCCCAGGCGCGGATCTTTTGTATCCCGGAACCGCCCGCACGTTCCGTGCGGCAGTTTCGGCTCGCACTTATGCGTAATAAACGCGAGACGTGGGGGAGTGGGCGCAGTTAATCCCACGTCTCCCCCCCACGTCCGGCCTGTTCGGCCGCGTGAGGCTATAAGTAGGGGGAGGTGGAGGGCGGCAGACCCTCGCACGCTCCTCCTACTCCCTTCGTCTTCTTGCCTTGCTCGTTCTCGCAACAGCGCCTCGCCGCTGCGCTCTTCCTCCGCACGCTCCTCCGCCGCCGTGCTAGCTTCCGCCATGCCTTCCCACGTAGAGCAGCTTGGCGGGGATTGGGATGGCTCCATCGTCCACAACGACCACATCGACTTCCTCCGCGACACACGGCATCTGCCCAGTGCGGACAAAGTGGAGGTCCGCCTCGCGCCAGAGAAAGAAATCAGGCCGGCGCCGCGGGATGGCGAGCGGGTGGTCTTTCGCTCGCACTTCCTGCGCGGCTTCGGCCTGCCAGTGAGCGCCTTCTTCCGCACCTGGCTGGACTTCTATCAGCTCCAGCCGCACCACCTCACCCCCAACGCGGTGGTGCTGCTGTCGGCCTTCGTCACCCTGTGCGAGGGCTATCTCGGCGTCCTCCCCACCCTTGAACTCTGGGGGGAGTTCTTCCAGTCGAAGCTGGGTACGCGCAGCAAGGGCGTGCCGGCCCACACTGGTGCCTTCATCGCGTCGCGGAGATCGGGCGCCGACAACCCCTTCCCCGTCATCACGCTGATCCAATCGGTGAAGAAGTGGCAGAAGTCATACTTCTACGTGCGGAACATCGCTCCACGGGGCGACTACGCAAACCTGCCGGCTTACGTAGCCGGCCCGCCGCCGGGGAGGCTGCCCTAGTGGTCCTTTCGGGCGGTGACGCTGTCGCAGGGAGGAAACGCTGCCATCGCCCGCCTGCGGGTGATGGTCCAGACGGAGGGCCTGACGGGGCCCGACCTCCTGGCCGCGTTCGTCACGCGCCGGGTCCTCCCGCTCCAGAGCCGGCCTCATCTGATCTGTCAGATAAGCGGCCAGCTCGATCCGAGCCGGATGTGTACCAACGAGATGCCGCAGGCCGACGCTGCCGACATGGTGAACTACCTCGCCAACTGCCATCTTCCCGACTACTGGCAATTCGGCAAGGAGCCATACAGCCGCGCCAATCCTCCGCCTACGGTACGCTCCCCTTCTCTTTTTCTCTTTGTCGCCGAGTTCCTCCGGGCCGACTCTAACTCAGTCGGCTCGCTCTTTTGACAGAATCCTCTGCTTCGGCCGGCCGGTGGGGCGGACGTGGAGCGCCGCTTCGCCCCCGACCGGACCGAGCACGACCAGGAGGACCCCGATCTGGGGGCGGTCCATATGGAGGAAGCCACCGAGCCGGCTGGTGGCCAAGCCGGCGGCGAAGCAGGCGGCGCCGGGTTCTCCGCGACCTTCGACGATTGGCCGGACGAGGACGAAGCCGAAGTCGTCCCGCCCCGCCAGCCAGCCTCCGGACGCGGCGCGGGCTCCTCCGGCGCGCAGCCTGCTCGGGGTAGAGGCCAGAAACGTCGCGCCACCCAGGGCATGTTCGGTAGCCGGACGAAGAAGCCGAGGGGTGGGGCGGCAGCCACCAGGCGGGAAGAAGCGGCCGCGAAGGCGGCTCGCTTCCGCAAAGTGGTGAAGCAGCCGCAGGCTGTGTCAGCGTAAGCTTTCTCTCTTTCTGTGTATTCTCCTTCTTTCTTTTCTTGGGTGGTTTTCTGAACCTTCGTCTTCTTTCCTTTGATCAGAGCTCCACTGTCACTCGAGCGGGCGGCTGCCGGCTCCGTTGTCGAGTCGCCAGGGGGCTCTGGGAGCACCACCCGCCGCGTAGATCCCCGCGCCGCCCTCCTGGAGGCGACGGAAAGGAACGCGCGGGAGGTGCGGGAGGAGCAGGAAGCGCGGGAGGCGGAGGCACGGAAGGCAGCCGCCGCCCAGGCAGCTCGGGACGAGGAGGCGGCGAAGGCGCTCGCCGAGGCTGCAGCCAAGGCCCAGGCAGAGGCCGAGGCCGAAGCGGCGGTAGGGGAGGCCTTGATGGTCACCCCCCTGCGCGCCATGGTGCCCGGGGACGCGGATCCCTCGCCAGGGGGAGCCAGCGGTTCCCAGCCGGGTCTAGGCGGGAGCGGTGACGACGTCATCTTCGTGAGGGAGGCGCCGGGGCCGACTCCTCCGACTAGGGCGGCCCAAGGCGGTCAGACCGAGCCCGCGCCCGCACAGTCGGCGAAAGGCGAGCCGGCCGCGGGAGCTGCGGTGGCGGTCCGGGTTCCGCCAAGCCGGCGTGCAGGGAAGGCCGCGTCGGAGTCGCAGAAAGCGGCGTCGGAGCCACGGCCGGCCGTGGGCTCCAGCTCGTCGGCCCGAGACGCGGAGGCGGCGAGCGCTACCTCCGGGTGGACGCCAGGCGGAGGGACAGCCGTGGTGAACATCGCTGCGCAAGACGTCCGGACCCGGCTCTAGGGCCAAGCCGCGGCACTGAGGCAGTTCACCGACGAATTCCTCGCCACGCAGGCTGCCATCCGGGTTAGTATTCTCATCTTCTTCTTGATTTCTCTCGTGGGGGCGCTTCAGCGCACCCACTGGGTGTAGTCCCCGAGTTCCGAGTCGGCTGCTGAGCAGGCGGCTTGGAACTTCTTGGTGGATTTGCCGTTGCTATTTTTGTTCTTACTTCGGTCTTCTGTCCATCTTGCAGGACTACCACAACCTCCGAGCGGCCGCCTTCAACTCCCAGGCTCGGGAGCTGACGCAGAAGACCGCCGATCTCACTGAAAGCCGAGGTATGTGACTTGATCTCTATCTCATGTGGGGGCGCGTCAGCGCACCCACTGGATGTAGTCCCCGAGATTCGGGCCGACTGCTGAGCAGTCGGCTCGGATCTTCCTTGATGATTTCTCATTGTTCTTCTTCTTCTGTCTCTGCAGCGGCCAACGCCAGTCTGAGGGCACAGCTGGGGGAGTCCCAGACTGCTCTTCGTGCCAAGGACGCGGAGCTCGCCGCCTTGGTGCAGGAGCGCGACCGCCTGGTCAAGAAGCTGGCCGACCAGGAGGAAAGCCACAAGGCGGCGCTAAAGGCCGCGCAGGACCGCGAAGCCGCCCTCCAGGCCGAGTTCGAGACGGAGGCGGCCGCCTGGGACGAAGCCAGGCAGACTCTGGTCTCCGGCTATGGCCAGATTGAGGATCTGGTTGACGGTAAGTCGTCTACCCCTTCGTCCTTTCTTGCCATCTGTCATTTTGACTTGTTTTTCTGATTTGGGGTTCTTCTTTTCTTTTCTGCGCAGAGTACTTCCCCGGCTATTCCACTGCCGCCAACCAGGCCATCGAAGCTCGTCGCCAGGCGAAGAGGCAAGCCGGCTTCGAGATTTCGCCGACTGCCGGCCGCTCGCTGGAGGAGCAGCTCCTGGCGATCCAGGCTCGTATCCAGCCGGCTCACAGGCTGCTCCGCCGGCTTCAGCGTGCCGGGTCGCAGGTCCTGGCCGCCCTCTGGCCCGGCCAAGTGATCCCGCGCACTCCCAGTCGGACCGCCGACTGGCTGGAGGTGGCCGTCGGGCGCTTCGAGGCTTGGAAGGCGTCAGCGGCTCGCTCCGGCGCCGGGCGGGCGCTGGAGTTCGTCAAGGCATGGTACCCAGGCCTGAATCTGGACTAGCTGGCCACCTGGCGGCAGCAGGCCGACGCGGAGCTGGAGTCGGCGCGGCCGGCCATCATTCGACGGGCTTCGGCAATCGCCGACTACACCGACACCAACGTCTTCGCCCCCGAGGTGGACGACAATGGAGTCGCCCAGCCGGAAGATTGGTTCGGGCTGGACCCGGCATGCGGCGAGGACTCGGCGGAGGAGATCGACTCCAGCGACGAGGGCGAAGAGGAGGAGGAGGAGGGTGAAGACGTCGAGCCGGCTGGTGGATCAGCCGGCCAGCCTGACCGCGCCTCCAGCACTACGCTGCGTGCGAGTGCGTCTCCTGTTGCGGGAGGCGGTCAGGCCGGGACCAGCTAGGCGGCCACTCCTTCAGCCGGCGAGCTGCCTTCACCGACCAACTCGGCCTTCGCGCCTTTGTCTTCTTTCTTTTGTTTCCTGTCTTGTTACTTTTGAACAATGTTTTTGGTTAAGTCTGCGCAGTTCCACCCACTGGGTGTATTGAAACTTAATTCTGTTGCCAGCCTTTAGGCGGCTTTATGTATATAAGTTATGCAATCGGCTTTTCCTTGTACTTTTGCTTTTTGTCCTTCCGCTTTTTTCCTTTGCCGCCCTCCCTTGGTTGCCGTCTCCCTAGTCAAACAGTTGTTCTACAAACTGCAGCCGGGGAGTGCCTGGCCGATTGGGGAGGGGGAAGTACTTTTAGCTCGGTCGGACTTAAGCTAAGTTTTTAGGAAGCCGGCCAGCCGGCTGCTGTGACAGCCGGCAGGCATATATGGAGGCCGTCTTTTTGCTATATAGGTTAGTTGTTCCTTAGCCGTTTTCGTGTGGGCGTCCTTTCTGTCTTCTCTCTTGCTAGTCGGACAGTCAGTTCTTTGAGCTGCGACTTTCAACAAGAGAGGACTGGGGAGCCGGCGCACTACTTTGCTGACTTCTGGAAGAACTTATAATATAGCTTAAGGCGGCCAGTCCCCGGGCCGACTAGTCGGACCCGGTGCCGGACAAGAATTCAAAATGTAATAAGACATCCATGGATATGACACTCATCATCCATAGATAAATAAAAGGCAGTCCCCGAGTACTGTTCGGGGGGTCTGTTGGTTTGTAACTTAATACAAAAGGGGTAGCGTGATACATACTGCTTTTCAGCTGTAAAATCGTCTTAGGAGGTTTGCGTTCCATGGTCGCTCCGACTCCTTGCCGGAGTCGTCTCTCTTGCGTGCTCTTGGCTTTTGCGGGTCGATCAAGTAGTAGGAGTCATTGCCGAGTGCCTTGCTGACGACGAAGGGGCCTTCCCAAGGGGCCGAGAATTTGTGCTGGCCGGCTGTTCGCTGGATCAGCCGGAGCACAAGGTCGCCCTCTTGGAAGGATCTTGGCTTGACCTTGCGGTTGTAGTAGCGGCGCAGGCCTTGCTGGTAGATGGCGGACCGGCTGAGGGCTAACAGTCGGCCTTCTTCCAGTAGGTCGACGCCGTCTTCTCTTGCTTCTTTGGCTTCCTCCTCCGTGTACATGGTGATCCGAGGCGAGTCGAACTCGATGTCTGTTGGGATGACAGCCTCGGCACCGTACACAAGAAAGAATGGAGTGAAGCCGGTTGACTTGTTGGGTGTAGTGCGCAGACTCCAGAGGACAGCCGGCAGCTCTTCGAGCCAGCAGCTGGCCGATCGCTCCAGTGGTACAACCAGTCGGGGCTTGATGCCGGAGAGGATAAGTCCATTTGCTCGCTTGACTTGGCCGTTTGACTGCGGGTGGGCAACGGATGCTAAGTCCAGTCGGATGCCCTGTGTCGCGCAGAAACGTGCCAGTGCGCCTTTGGCGAAGTTCGTGCCGTTGTCGGTGATGATGCTATGCGGCACGCCGTACCGAGTAGTGATGTCGGTGATGAATGTCACGGCAGTTGGCCCGTTCAGCTTCTTGATGGGCTTGGCTTCGATCCACTTTGTGAACTTGTCCACAGCAACGAGTAGATGTGTCAAGCCACCGCGGGCCGTCTTGAAAGGGCCCACCATGTCCAGTCCCCAGACGGCGAAAGGCCAGGTGAGGGGAATGGTCTTGAGGGCAGAAGCCGGCAGGTGTTGTTTGGAACTGAAGACTTGACATCCTCTGCAGGTCTTGACTATTTCTTTAGCATCCTCCAAGGCAGTCGGCCAGAAGAACCCATGGCGGAAAGCCTTGGCCACGAGGGATCTTGAGGCGGCGTGGTGGCCGCATTCGCCTTGGTGGATGTCTTTGAGGATTGCCACTCCTTTTTCTGGCTCGACGCAACGCTGGAAGACTCCAGTGACGCTGCGCTTCACAAGCTCGCTGTTGATTATTGTGTATGCTGCGGCTCGTCATTGCACTAGTCTTGCTGCGATCTCATCAGTTGGCAGCTCTCTGCTGACTAGGAACTTGAGGATGGGCTGGGCCCATGAGGGAGCTGTGACTTCTTCTGCTGTTATCGTGGCCACCATGACTCGGGTGGGTGGGTTGGGTGTTGCGTTGGGGTCGACCACCACTTCTTGCGTCGTTGCAGTCCCCGGGCCGACTGCTGCAGTCCCCGGGCCGGGCTCTGAGGTCCCTGGGCCGGGTGCGACTACGTCAGTTCCCGGGGCAGTCGTCGAAGTCCCCGTGCCGCCTGCGGGATTTCTTGAGCCGGATCCGGCTGTTTCTGGCGCAGGCGGTACAAAGATGGAGTCCGACTCTGGAGACGGCTTGATGGACGTCTTGAGGAGGCGTTGGAGGGAGACGCCAGTCGGTATGGCTTGTCGGGTGGAGCCGATCCGTGCTAGGGCATCTGCTTGGTCGTTTTCGGCCCTTGGCACATGAAGGAACTCGCACCCTTCAAAGTATCCGCTCATCTGCTGGACGAGGAAGCGGTAGCTCGCCATGTTCGCGTCCTTGGCGTCCCAATCGCCAGATGATTGCTGGGCCACTAAGTCTGAGTCGCCGTAGCACAGGATCCGGCGTATGCCGAGCTCTTTGGCTAGCCGGAGCCCATGTACGAGCGCCTCGTACTCGGCCATGTTGTTGGAGGCGGCGAAGTGGATCTGCAGCGTGTACTTGAGCTTGTCGCCTTTGGGAGAGGTGAGGACGATGCCGGCTCCCAAGCCGGTGCGCATCTTGGACCCGTCAAAGTGCATCCGCCAATGGGTAGAGTCGGGAGCCGGCGGTAAGTACTGGGTCTCGGCCCAGTCGACGAGGAAGTCGGCCAATGCTTGCGACTTGATGGCGGTGCGGGGTTGATAGAAAATCGTGTAGGGCGCCAAGCCAATGGCCCATTTGGCCACCCGGCCGGATGCATCCCGGCTGCCTATGATCTCGGCGAGCGGGGCAGTGCACACGACCGTGATGGGGTGCTCTTGGAAGTAGGGCTTCAATTTCTTGGCAGCGAAGTACACCCCATAGCACATCTTCTGGTAGTGCGGGTAGTTTTGCTTTGAGCTGGATAGTACTTCGCTGAGATAGTAGACCGGCCTCTGGACCAGCTGGGCTCGGCCTTCCTCCGGGCGCTGGACCACAACAATAGTGCTGACGACTCGGCTTGTCGCGGCGATGTAGAGGAGCATGGGCTCCTTCTCAGTCGGCGCTGCCAGGACAGGCGGAGTGGTCGACATTTTCTTCAACTCATGGAAGGCTTGGTCGGCTTGATCATTCCACTCAAAGTGAGTGGACTTCTTCATGAGTCGGTACAGGGGGAGAGCCTTCTCTCCTAGTCGGCTGATAAAACGGTTCAGGGAGGCTAAGCAGCCAGTGAACTTCTGCACATCTCGCAGCTTGGTGGGTATCTCCATCCTCTCGATGGCCTTGATCTTGACAGGGTTGCACTCAATGCCGCGTTCGGAGACCAGGAAGCCTAGCAGCTGGCCGGCTGGCACTCTGAACACGCACTTCTCGGGGTTGAGCTTGATCTGGAATCGGCGCAAGTTGGCGAATGTTTCCTTCAGGTCTTCCAGCAAGGTACCGCGCTTCTCTGTCTTCACCACAATGTCGTCTACGTAGACGTGGGCATTTCTGCCGAGTTGTTTCAAGAGACATTTCTGCATGCAACGCTGAAAAGTGGCACCGGCGTTTCTCAAGCCGAATGTCATTGTCAGGTAGCAGAAAGCTCCAAAGGGTGTGATGAAGGCAGTCTTCAGGCGGTCAGCTGGGTCCAACTTGATCTGATGATACCATGAGTATGCATCCAAAAAACACAACAGCTCGCATCCGGCTGTAGAGTCTATCACTTGGTCAATCCGTGGCAAAGCAAACGGATCCTTTGGGCAGGCCTTGTTCAAGCTTGTGTAGTCTATACACATGCGCCACTTGTTATTCTTCTTCAAAACCAGAACTGGATTGGCAAGCCATTCTGGAAAGAACACTTCCATGATGAAGCCGGCTGCGAGGAGCCGGGCTATCTCTTCTCCCACGATTCTTCGCTTCTCTTCTGATAGTCGGCGGAGGGCTTGCTTGACCGGCTTCGCATCAGCTCGGACATGTAATTTGTGCTCGGCGAAATCCTTCGGGACACCCGGCATGTCCTTTGGGGACCATGCAAAGATGTCTCGATTCTCACGGAGGAAGTTGGCGAGCTCGCCTTCCTATTTACTGTCCAAGTTCGCCCCAATCACGGCGAACCTCTCCGGGTGCTCCGGGTCTAGAGGTATCTTCTTCGTCTCTTTGGCAGGCTGGAAGGAGCCCTGCGCATCACAGTCCTTGGGGTTGGGGGACAAGGTCAGCTGCTTGCCGGCCATGGCCACAACCCGTTCCAGCATCTTCTTCTCTTCCGCCACCACGAGGGACTCGGCCAGCCGGCTGCTGGCCATGGCACACTCAATGGACTTCTTGTAGTCGCCGGCTACCGTGATGATCCCCTTCGAGCTCGGCATCTTCATCTTTAGGTAGGCATAGTGGGGCACAGCCATGAACTTGGCCAAAGCAGGTCGGCCAAGCAGTGCATGATAGGGGCTTTCCAAATCCACCACCTCAAACCATATTGCTTCCCGACGAAAATGATCTTTGTCTCCGAAGAGAACATCCATCTTGATCTTGCCGATTGGAGAGCAAGATAGGCCGGGTACGATACCATGGAAGACTGTGCGGCTCGGCATGAGCTGCTTCGCTTTGATGTTCAGCTTGTCCATGGTGTCGCGGTACAGTATGTTGATACTGCTTCCGCCGTCTATCAGGACGCGGGAAAATCTGGCAGCTCGCCTCTCCGTCGCAAGGGTGACGTCCAAGACCATAGCATAGGAGCCAGGCGAAGGCATCACCTCCGGGTGGTCGGCCTGGCTCCAGCTGATGGGCTTTTCCGACCAATGCATGAACTCAGCGGTGCTAGACGCGACTGCGTTTACTTCTTGGTGTTGCCGGCGTCGGCTGCGCTTGTCGTCGACTTGACTCGTGAAGACGACGTAGGCCTCGTGCGCTTCGGGGAACTCGTCTTGGATGGCGCCGACTGCCGGCCGGGCCGCCGGCTGCTGGGGAGCTGGAGGCGGCGGGCCGGGAGGCGGAGGCGGCACTATCCCTTCGCCCTTGGTGATGCGGGTGAGCCAGTGGCATTTCCGTGTTGTATGGTTGGACGGCTTCGCGCCGCTGTGGAACTTGCAGCGGGCATCGAGTGCTTGTTCGTAGGAGAAGGACGGCTGCCAGGGCGGCCGGCCTCCCTTCTTCTTGGGAGCGGGCCGCTCCTCGGGCTGCTCGTCTTCAACTGTGGCCACCTGCCGACTGGAGGAAGTCGGCATGGGGCCCTTGCGCTTGTGGTCGTTCTGGTAGGGGCGCCGGTTTGGGTCGCCAGCCGGCGTCTTGGGAGTCGGAGTGACTACCTTCCCCGAGGCGTCCACTCGGAGCTCGGTCTTCATGGAGGAGTCGGCAGTGGCGTACTTGTCGGCGGTGATCAGCAACTCATCGAGGGTAACCGGCTCGTCGCAGAGGAGTCGGTGCTTGAGGAGGGTGCCCTCTCGGCACCCGGCGGTGAAGTACTCGATGGCATGGACCTCATGCACTCCCTCGCAGGAGTTGCGGAGCTCGGCCCATCGCGTGAGGTAGTCGCGGGTCGACTCGTTGGGCCCCTGGACGCAGAGGGAGAGCTGGCGAGGCTTGGGAGGCCACTTGTAGGTGCTAGTGAAGTTGCGGACGAAAACCTCGGTGAAGTCCAGCCAGCTGTTGATGCTGTAGGGCTTGAGGCTGTTGAGCCATGTGCGCGCCGTGCCCTGCAGCATCAGGGGGACGTACTTCACGGCAACGCGCCGGTTGCCGTTGGCGATGCTGACGGCTGTGGAGTAGTCGATGAGCCAATCTTCCGGCTTCACCGAGCCGTTGTACTTGGGTGTGTCTCTGGGGAGCGAGAACCCTTTGGGGAAGGGCTCGTCGCGGATGCGGGGGCCAAAGCATGGCGGGCCGACATCGTCTTCTTCTTCTAACGCCAGGGACCGAGCAAGGCGGTCGATCCTGTGGCGGGCGTCACTCTCGCCAACTCCTTCTCGGCGGCCGAGTCGGTCGCCAAGAGTCGCATGGGTGACAGGCGGTGGAGTGAGGCGTCTTTCTCTTCGAGGCGGGGGAGGAGGCAGGTTTCCCTGATGTTCAACCGCCCGAGGGCGGCCTTCCGCGTCGCGCTCGATAGTGATGCGGGTCCGGCTGTGGCTGGCAGTCGGCTCCTTGTCTTTCTTCTCGCGCGTGCCGCTCGCAGTCGGCGAGCGAGACGTCGCGGCGTGCTCCCGGCGCGGGGGATGGCTATCAGCTCGGGCGCCGGCTTCGTGCCGTTCTGCAGCCGCGTCGATCAGCTGCTGGATCCGTCTTGTCATGTAGGGTAGCTCATCGGCTCCCAGCCCATTGAGCTCCTCTGCTGCCGCCTGAGCGGCTCGCAGATTCTCGAACGGGGCGATCTGCGCCCAGCATGCTGGCAACGGCTGCGCCGCGCTTCTGGACGTAGCCGGCTCGGCTCGGGCCGCTCGGCGGCGGCGTCCCGAAGGCGGCGCGGTCGACTTCGCGCTGGTGGGCCTCGGTGAGGCGTCTCATCGAGGCTATCTTCTTGCTCTCCGTGATGAGGGCAAGACGGCGTGCCTCCAGGGTCTCGGCGTCGGCGTCGGCCGGGAGGGGGATGGAGAGGTCGTGCATCGCTGCTTGCTGAGCGTCGCGGGCGTTCACGCCCGAGTTGGAGACGTGGCTGATGACCAGCACTTCGGTGACAGCGCTGCTGCCGCTGTCAGCTCGAGGGAGTGGGTCGTCGAAGACCACCACGTCGGAGGGGTAGGCGTCGAGCGACGCGGTGTCGGAGTCGATAAGCATCGGGTCGGTGGAGCCGACAGACTCCATGTCCGCAGCAGGCTCGCTGGAGACGTGAAGTTGGTCGAGGAGGCTGACGAGGCGGCTCTCGGGGTAGTCGGTGCCTGCGTCGGACGCAGGCTCATCGGAGATGCGAGTCTCGCCGAGCAGATCGGCGAGGCGGCTCGCTGCGCAGGCGTCGTCGACGCCTTGCAGCGCGTCGGGGCAAGCGCCATCGGGCGCAGCAGGCTGGCTGCGCTCGCGGGGAAGGAAGAAGGTTCCCGTCCAGAACAGGTCTCCGAACGACGGTGCACCTAGCCCCACGGTGGGCGCCAAATGTCGGGTGGTTGGTGCGACATATGCCAAAGGATGGCTTATCATTGTGGGAGCCAATAAAACGTCGCCGGTGCCTGGAAACGGGATGAGGCGAAGACATGCACGCCGGCGAATCTTACCCAGGTTCGGGGCTCTCCGAGGAGATAACACCCCTAGTCCTGCTCTGCGGGGTCTCCGCATGATCACTAGCTCGATAAAGAGTAGCTACAATCGCTCCTAGAGCTGTTGGGATCAAGGGAGAAGAAGAACAAGGCTAGCTCTTGCTTCTCTCTATCTATGGTGTGTGTGCGTGTGCTATGCTTGGAAGCCAAACGTGCAGAGGTGCCAACTATGCTTGGGTGCCAACCCTTTGCATGGGTGCTCCGGGGGGTTTATATAGGCCTACTCCACTGGGGTACAATGGTAATGCGACTGGGAACTGGCCCCAGCCGTCAGTGTCTACGCCTGCCGGCTTCTCCGCCGGCCGCTGGGTCCCGCCGGCTGGTGGGTCCCGCCGGCTGCCGGCTACTCGGTCGGCAGGCCGGCCCCACCTCCTAGGGTCTTGTCGGCGGCTGCTTACTGTAGCCGCGCCTCTGATGATGAGGGCTTTGTCGAGGTAAGCGTGGCTACAGTGATCCGCGTCGGGGGCTATCACTGTAGCCTCACCTCGTCTTGTCTCCTTAAATGGGCTCCTGCTTCGAGGAAGGGAGTCGCCGGCTTCTGGAGGCCGGCTATGCTCCTGGCCGACTAGGAAAAGCCGGGCCGCCTTCACGCCTCTCTCTGGCTAAAGGGTCCCGTGGTCCTTGGGCCGTACAGGAGGGGGTCGTGGATGACGTCGTAGCTGGCGTGGCTACAGTGCCCGGCCGCACGGGAGACATCCCTCCCGTACGGCCTCCTGTAACCATGCCTGCCTCGGGCTTCGGGGGTCGTGGCCGCACTGTGGCCATGCCCCGTCAGGTCGTCGTTATGTAGGGGCGGTTGTGGTCTCGGCCGGCTTCTAGGAGTCGGCGTTCTTCTTGGCCGGCTTCTTGGAGTCGGTGAGGCTGGGTCGCCTTCCGGGAGTCGGCTTTAGTGGTAGCCGGCCGGGGAAGGCGGCCCGAATGCTTGGAGTGCTTGAAGGCCCAAAGGCCTGATAAATTTTCTGAAGAGCCAGGGGTAGCCGGTTTGGCTACCTGTGGCCACTTACTCCGACAAACGACATCATCGGCCGTGGACTGTACGCGCAAAATAATGATTCCTCCACCTGACAGCTGGGACCCACTAGAAGGGCCTCTGTATTTCGCGAAAAAAATGTTCCCCCCGCTGACATGTCGGACCCACCAGCTGTATCTTCGCATGCAAGGAAGTGCCTCCTTATTACGCACAAAAAAATGAATACCCCCTGCTAGCTGGGACCCACCATAGTTGGAGGATGACTTGTGGGCCAACTAAGTTGACGGGGACGGAGGGCTTTGTCAACTTAGTCAATATGAACGATTCTAGCTCCAGTGACCGTACGATGTCCATCCAACGGCCGTAGTGCTTCTTCAACCTCTGGTCTTCTTGCTCCAGCCGCCCAAAGCAGCGCCGGTCGTGCCGCATGCTCCTGCCTCCCGTGGCGGCTGTGCTGCCGCGGAGGCCTCACCGCCCCCTACTATTCCCACCCCTGGCCAGGCCCTGCGGCGACGGCAGCCTCACACCGCAGCCGAACCAGTGAACCCTCGTACCCCTCTCCGCGCGGGCTTCCACTGCCGCGTCTTCCCTGGCTCCGCATCGTCCCCTTCCTAGGCCTCGCCGTCGTCCACCGCCGTGGTGCTCTCGGCGCGGCCTGGTCAACGTGGTCAAGGAACGACTTCCGTCGGACGTGGACTGTACGTGGAGAGGCTGACAGCTGGGTCCACGGCCGCAGCAAGGAAGTGCCTACTTATTACGCGGAAAATAATGATTCCTCCACCGGACATCTGGGACCCACCAGACGGGCCACTGTATTTCGTGGAAAAAACGTTTCCCCCTGACTGCTGGGACCCACCAGCTTCATCTTCGCACGTAAGGAAGTGCGTCCGGGGAAAAAATGATTTGCCCCCCTGACTGCTGGGACCCACCAGCTACACCTTCGCACGCAAGGAAGTGCGTCCGGTTGTAACATCCAAAATTTTCAATTTGGAATGTTATACATTAGATCATCATTGCATAGCATATTTTATTGCATTTTGGCAAATCCTCGAAAATCCTAAGCAACTCAAGGACCCTCGGAGAGAGTTGGGGATTTTTCCCGCTTTTCATATTTGATTTTTATCAAATAATAAAACAAGGATTTTTGGTTTTAATTACTTTTCTCTCTGAAAAATATTTCATATTAAAATAAATGAGAGGAGAAAATATGACTTCTCCAAAATAATTGAAATATTGGAGGAAAAATATTAAAATCAAATATTTGATTTTATTCGGATTTTATTCGCAATTTTAATTGCATTAGACAATTGCACGTTTTAAAAACTGCATTTTTAGGGCAAAGAAAATTTTCACGTCGTTCTAATTATTTTAATTAGACGGTGAAAATTTGTTTTGGCATTTTTGGATTTTTATTTATTTTTCTATGATTTTTATTAGTTCGGCGGAATATTAAAAAAAAATCCCGAGCGCGCCGACTGGGCCGAAGCCTAGCCGACGGACCAGCTCCCCGCGCGGCCCAGCCGCGAGTCGTCTCCCACCTGGAGACGGAGCCGCCGCCCGACTCCCGCACGGCCACGACGCCGCCGCCGTCGCCCCTTCCCCAAGGCAACCCCCTGCCCTTCTTATATACTCCCCCCGTCCCTTTCCTCACCCCGCCGCCCCGACCCGCTCCCGTCCCCGCTGCCAGGAGCGCCCGACGCTGCCGCC
>NC_057811.1:390583209-390594176 GCF_018294505.1 Triticum aestivum | reverse complement strand
AAGCCCCGTCTCGCCGCCCCGACGTCGCCCCGAGCCCCGCCGCCCCTCGCCGCAGCCCCCGAGCCCCGCCGGAGCCCGTCCCGAGCCCCGCCGGAGTTTATTTTTTTATTTTTTTTCGAAACCCTAGTTTTTTAAATAGATCGGTTTATTTTTTTCGGTTTAGTTAATTAGTGAACGTTCACCGATCCGTTCGTTTTAACGAACGTGTTTGTTGGTTTGTCACAGCTAACGAACGTCCGTTCGTTTAACTGTTCGTCAGTTTTCTTTTTCGTCGGTTTTTCCGCGATTTTTCCAGATCGCGATTTCTGATCAGATTTTCGTTCTGGTTTATCTTTTCGCTCGTTTATCGGAATCAGGCGATCCAAGCGCCTAGAGTTTCGTCTCGAAATTCTCTTTCTGTTTAACCTACTCAAACAAGTTTTTGCTACTGTAAAATTTGACCTAGATCCAGATTAGTAAACGAAGCTTGTTTCTTTCGCCGTTTGACTTTCGTTGCTTCGTTCAATTTGTTTCTTTTTGCAAACCGGAGTTTTTAAGTTGAACTTTCTGGTTGGATATTTTAATTGAGTTTTACCTATGCATTTGATGAGTGCTTATTGTATGCTTGTTTGTTTGCGATAGAGTACCCGGAGTGCGCCGCTTGCTACTTCGAATCTCTAAGTTTCACGGATCATCGGCAAGGCAAGTAACACTTTGATCATACCTCTTTTACTACCCAGTTTTATTGCATTAGACAAATCCTCAAACATTGCATGGTTAGGATCTAATTAAACTGTGGGTATTGGGAAGTAGTTGAGGTAGTACCTATTACCTGTTTTATTATCAAACCGTTGGGAGTTACTTCTACGTTTGCTTATATTGCTATGCTATGCTAGTAGACGTGGATTGGGTTTGAGTGTACCCATGACAGATGTGAAATTGTTAATATATGGTTAAACTTAAGGTGGCAACTAAAACTCACATCTGGGTGGATTGCGGTACCTGGGTATTCCCGGATTGCCTGTTTTTCTAAGGACCGCCACCCAGGCTCAAAGGGATCATGACATTATTCATGCTAGAAACTTTCGTGTGCAGCCACAAGCTATTATGGGCTCTAGCATAGTTGATTAAGTTGTGTGAGCTCTTGAAGAGGTAGACTAGCAGATGTAGGGGTTGTAGGTGGTACTGTCTACCCGGAGTAGAGAGTTAACGCTTCTGAAAGACTGTGTCTCGGTCATCCATTTCTCAAACACCATGAAGTGCGAGAATCCCAACGGAGGAGATCGAGTCTTGTGAGGAAAAGTGCACAAACCTCTGCAGAGTGTACAATCTAATCATGGTTAGCCGTGTCGCCGGTTATGGACATCTTGAGTATCTAGTACTTGGATTATCATGTGAATCTCATCACCATGTTACTTTAATTAATTTTGTTGGGTTAATGATGATACTTAATTGGGATTGAGAATGCTGTCAACCATTCTCAATGTTTAACAACCACCATGATAGTTAAATAAAATTTATTCCTTTGTAGTAGGGAAAAATTGGCTTTTCACAAAACTGTAACCATAGAGCCTTCTACCAGCCATATATGCATGTAGTATAGCATTATTATGTTCATTACTCTCTATGTGTTACATTGCCAGCATATTCCATGTGCTGACCCGTTTCGGGCTGCAACGTTTCATGTTGCAGACTTTTCAGACGACGAGTAAGGTGCCTTAGGTCGTGGTCTTATACTCAGTGATGCCGTTGGAGTTGATGGACTCACTTATCTTCCAAGTCTTCCGCTGTTATCGTATTTAGATGGCCTTAAGCCATATTTATCATACTTATTCTCTTTTGAGATACTCGTTGTAATAAGTGTGTGATTGCTACTCTGTTATAAATCCTCCATTTGTACTATGCGTGTCAGCATTACTGATCCAGGGATGACACTGGTGCACAGCAGCACAGACTGTTTGAGGTCTGGTCGCTACAAAGGTGGTATCAGAGCACACGCTGACTGTAGGACGCGACCACTAAGCTTAAACCCTAGAACAGTACTCTCTTCTCATTTCTGACTCCTCTCCACTTTCTACTCTTTTAGGAATGGCGGATGCAAGGAACAAGTTCATGAAACCGGATGAAGAGACACCTTTTGGACGACACTTGAAGGAAGTCACTAAGTACCTGAACATCGGAATACCAAGAATCACCGGAACCTACAATGCCGCACTACCAGAAGAGGAGCGCTGGAAGATTCAAGTTCAAGTTCCAGGAAGGACGTTCACGCCAGTCACGGAACCTATAGAGTTTTCCTTTGATGCACCAACCTGGAGTTTAGGGAAGAGCATGGCAGCCCACATCTCTATGGGACGCATTGGAGAAGTCTACCGCAAGGAGCTTAAGGATACTATTTATCAGATTTGTGGACGCTGAGATGAGCAATGGGAGATGATCAGCACCAAGAAGGATGGATCAATTGCAGCTTTCATCCAGGAGCAAAACCAACACATTCGTCGCCTGGAGAACCAGATGTGCGCAGACATGATAGAACTGAAGAAGGCATTGACCAAGATCACGGAGTTGCAGGAAGAACTCAAGGCTACGCGCGATGGATATGAGGAGGAGATCGCCACGTTGTTGGAAAAGAATGACGACCTGATACAGAAGATCGGAGTATTCATGGGAGACCCAGCTCCGGGAGGAGAAGATGACGATTCTACTTGCCCGGATAACTACATCATCATCGACGACACCGACTCAGACCCAGTGAAGATGACTTTGTTGATGAAGCTGGAGCAGATGTCATGGAGTCTTCGACCGATCAAAATTTCTAGTAGACCACCATATCAGTAGTAGTATTTCCCCATGTAAATAGTATAGTCCGAGCACTTTTGTAACGATAGTTAGATCGATTGTATGCCTTGTTTGATTTATTGAGTGATATTGATTGTGTTTGTCTCATGAGCATATGGGTAGTGTTTCCTCTCTAGACCTCATTCTATTCTATATCTCATCTTTTCTAAACCTACCAGATGCCTCCGAGACGCGACACCGGATTTGTTTTCCCACCGGAGATCACTCGGTTGATTCAGCAGCAGAATGCCCTGATGCAAGTGTTAGTACGGAACCAAGGCAACAACAACAACAACAACAACAACCCACCACCACCTGTTGATCACTTAGCCCGTTTCTTGAGGCAAAAGCCGCCGGTGTTTTCCAGCAACACCGAGCCGATTGTTGCAGATGATTGGCTCCGCAAAGTTGGAAGGGAGTTGACCACTGCAGGGTGCACAGATGCGGAGAGAGTGCGTTTTGCCGCACATCAGCTTGATGGACCCGCAGCATCATGGTGGGAGAATTACACAACCACACACCCTATTGACACTGTCACATGGGACCAATTTCAGCAAGCTTTCCGTACTGCCCATGTTTCAGCAGGAGCTATGGCCATGAAGAAGCGTGAGTTTCGCAACCTACGCCAAGGAGGATGCACCGTAGGCCAGTATGTGGAGGACTTTAGTAAGTTAGCACGTTATGCTCCAGATGACGTTGCTACAGATGCAGCCATGCAGGAGAAGTTTCTGGAAGGACTGAATGATGAGCTGAGCATGCAGCTGATGGTAGCAACCTTCAACAACTACCAGGAGTTGGTAGATAGAGCACTCATGATTGAAGGGAAGCAGCAGCAGATTGAAAACCGTAAGAGGAAGTATGGACAAGGGAAGTACAATTCTGGAGCTCAGCAGAAGCCACGTTTTGTCCCAAAATCGGGAGGAGAGTTTCAGCATACCCATGGAGGAGGTAGTTCGCACAACCATAGTGGACCCAAGAATGGTAATGGGAATGGAGGAAGCAACGGGCAGAACCGTAATAACCCATCTACCCCAGCAAAGAGAGATCTAAGTCACGTTACTTGTTTCAAGTGCCAGAAGACTGGACATTATGCAACTGAATGCCCTGAAGCCCAGAATGGAAATGGCAATGGAAGCTCTGGGAAGAAGCCGAACCCTTTCAACAAAGGACATGTGAACCACGTTAGCGTGGAGGAGGTAGAAGCTCAGCCAGATGCAGTAATAGGTAAGTTTTTGGTTAAGTCATTTACTGCACTCGTTCTTTTTGATACTGGTGCATCGCATTCATACATATCAAGGGGATTTGTGGATAAGTATAAACTGCCAACCCAAGCCCTTAGGTCACCCATGTTAGTAACCTCGCCAGGAGCAGAGTATATGGCTAGTTTATGGTGTGATCGTTTACCATTAAGGATTGGTAACTACGTGTTTCCCTCGGACGTAATAGTACTGGAATCGCAAGGATTGGATGTGATATTAGGAATGGATTGGTTATCAAAGTATGGAGGGAACATTGAGTGCGCCAGTAAGACGATTTTGCTTACCACCCCAGAAGGAAGAAGGATTAAGTATGTATCCCGGCATATGCCGAAGAGGACTCAGGTGAATTCCTTATCAGGAGTTGTACAGGAGGAAGTACCAGTGGTGAAGGATTTCCCTGACGTATTTCCATAAGAGTTGCCAGGCATGCCATCGGATAGAGACATTGAGTTTCTGATTGAACTTTTGCCAGGCACAGGACCAATATCTAAGAGACCGTACAGGATGCCCGCAAAAGATTTGGAGGAAATTAAGAAGTAGATTAAGGATTTACTGGTTAAAGGCTATATTCGCCCAAGTTCGTCACCTTGGGGATCACTCGTACTTCTAGTGGAGAAGAAAGATGGATCGTTCAGGATGGTTGTTGATTATCGAGGATTGAATGAAGTGACCATCACGAACAAGTACCCACAGCCGATGATCAATGATTTGTTTGACCGCTTACAAGGAGCTAAGGTATTTCCAAGATCGATCTACGATCAGGATACCATCAGTTAAAGATTCGAGAGCAGGATATACCTAAGACGGCTTTTTCCACCAGGTATGGGCTATATGAGTATACTGTTATGTCATTTGGTCTGACTAACGCACCTGCCTATTTCATGAACCTGATGAACAAAGTGTTTATGGAGTTTTTGGATAAGTTCGTCGTGGTGTTCATTGATGATAGTTTGGTCTACTCAAAGGACGAAGAGGAGCATAAGGAGCATTTGCGTTTGGTACTTGAGAAGCTCAGAGAACATCAGTTATACGCCAAGTTCAGCAAATGTGAGTTCTGGCTGAAGGAAGTTGGATTCCTCGGACATGTTATATCCGGAGAAGGAATAGCAATAGACCCCGCCAAAGTTGACACAGTAACAAGCTGGGAATCACCCAGTTAGTTGGAGAGATCCGGAGTTTTCTTGGACTTGCAGGATACTACTGGAGGTTCATTGAGAATTTCTCGAAGATTCCTAAGCCCATGACAGAGCTGTTAAAGAAGGACACCAAATTCAATTGGACACAGGAATGTGAAGCTAGTTTTCAGGAGTTGAAGAAACGTTTGGTTACATCACCAGTGTTGATTCTGCCAGACCAAAGCAAGGATTATGAAGTTTATTGCGACGCTTCTCGTCGAGGACTTGGAGCAGTGCTTATGCAGGAAGGAAGAGTTGTTTCATATGCTTCACGGCAACTTAAACCCCATGAGAAGAATTATGCCACGCATGATCTGGAGTTAGCAGCCGTAGTGCATGCGTTGAAGACATGGAGACATTTTCTCGTCGAAAATCACTGTGAGGTGTACACGGATCACAAGAGTTTGAAGTACATTTTCACGCAAAAGGAGTTGAATCTCAGGAAAAGGAGATGGTTGGAGCTCATTAAGGATTATGATATGAGATTGCATTATCACCCAGGGAAGGCTAACGTAGTAGCTGATGCGTTGAGCTGCAAGAGCCATGTCAACACCCTCATGACCGGAGAGTTACCGAAAGTATTAGCCGAGGATTTTCGCGAGCTATGTTTGGAGATAGTTCCAAGAGGCTATTTAGCAACATTGGAGATTCATTCTACCCTGATGGAAAAGATCCGAGAAGCTCAGAAGACAGACAAGGAGATTGATGAGATAAAGGAAAGAATGAGCAAAGGAAAAGCCAAGGGATTTCGTGAGGATGAGCACGATACCTTATGGTTTGAGGATCGCGTTTATGTGCCTAATGATCCGGAGATCAGGAAGTTGATCTTGCAAGAGGCCCATGATTCACCGTATTCGATTCACCCAGGAAATACCAAGATGTATTTGGATTTGAAGGATACTTTCTGGTGGACCGGAATGAAGAAGGATATTGCGGAGTATGTAGCAGTTTGTGATGTATGTCAGAGAGTGAAGGCAGAGCATCAGAAGCCAGCAGGATTGCTACAGCCATTGCCGATACCCGAATGGAAGTGGGATAAACTAGGCATGGATTTTATCACGGGATTGCCCAGGACTCGTTCAGGCTATGACTCAATATGGGTTGTAGTCTATCATTTGACAAAAGTAGCTCATTTCATCCCAGTGAAGACAACTTACACCAGTGCTAAGTTGGCAAAGATATACATGACCAGAATCGTATGTTTGCATGGAGTTCCGAGGACCATTGTATCAGATAGAGGAACCCAGTTTACCTCGAAGTTTTGGAATCAGTTACATGAAACTTTGGGTACCAGGCTAGAGTTCAGTACAGCCTTTCATCCACAGACAGATGGACAGACCGAGAGAGTCAATCAGATTGGAGGACATGTTGAGAGCTTGTGCGCTAGATTATGGATCTAGTTGGGACGACAACCTGCCGTATGCAGAGTTTTCTTACAACAACAGTTATCAAACCAGTTTGAAGATGGCCCCTTTCGAAGCTTTATATGGAAGGAGGTGTAGAACACCATTGTTATGGGACGAAGTTGGAGACCGCCAGTTGTTTGGACCAGACTTGATTAAGGAATCAGAATAGAAAGTGAGGTTGATTCGCGATAGGCTCAAGGTAGCCCAGTCCAGGCAGAAGAGATATGCGGATTCTAAACGTAAGGAGACAGTTTACGAAGTCGGAGACAGAGTTTACCTACGAGTATCACCACTTCGAGGAGTGAAGCGCTTTGGAGTTAAAGGAAAGTTAGTGCCACGTTTTGTAGGACCATACAGAGTTTTGGAGCGTATGGGAGAAGTTGCTTACAAGCTGGAATTGCGTGAAGGATTGTCAGGAGTTCATGATGTATTTCACGTTTCCCAGTTGAAGAAGTGCCACGCAGATATGGCCGATATACCACTAAGAGATACAGTGCCACTGGAAGCGATTCAGTTGAAAAGTGATTTGACCTATGAGGAGAAACCAGTTAAGATTCTTGAGTATGCCAGCCGAGTCACCCGCAGCAAGGTTATCATGTTCTGCAAAGTTTGGTGGAGTCACCACACTGAAGATGAAGCCACTTGGGAGCGAGAGGAAGATCTACGGAAGAACCACTCTCACCTATTTTCTAGCCAACCCGAATCTCGAGGGCGAGATTCATCTTAAGGGGGTAGGTTTGTAACATCCCAAATTTTCAATTTGGAATGTTATACATTAGATCATCATTGCATAGCATATTTTATTGCATTTTGGCAAATCCTCGAAAATCCTAAGCAACTCAAGGACCCTCGGAGAGAGTTGGGGATTTTTCCCGGTTTTCATATTTGATTTTTATCAAATAATAAAACGAGGATTTTTGGTTTTAATTATTTTTCTCTCCGAAAATTATTTCATACTAAAATAAATGAGAGGAGAAAATATGACTTCTCCAAAATATTTGAAATATTGGAGGAAAAATATTAAAATCAAATATTTGATTTTATTCGGATTTTATTTGCAATTTTACTTGCATTACAAAAATTGCACGTTTTGAAAACTGCATTTTTAGGGCCAAGAAAATGTTCACATCGTTCAAATTATTTTAATTCGACGGTGAAAATTTGTCTTGTCATTTTTGGATTTTTATTTATTTTTCTATGATTGTTTTTAGTTCGGCGGAATATTTTAAGAAAAATCCCGAGCACGCCGACTGGGTCGAAGCCCAGCCGACGGCCCAGCTCCCTGCGTGGCCCCACCGCGAGTCGTCTCCCACCTGGAGACGGAGCCGTCGCCCGACTCCCGCAGGGCCACGACGGCGCCGCCGTCGCCCCTTCCCTAAGGCAACCCCCCTTCTTATATACTCCCCCCGTCCCTCTCCTCACCCCGCCGCCCTGACCCGCACCCGTCCCCGCCGCCAGGAGCGCCCGACGCCGCCGCCGAAGAGGCCGCCGCCCCGGAGCCCGTACGCCGCCGCCGAAGCCCCGTCTCGCCGCCCCGACGTCGCCCCGAGCCCCGCCGTAGCCCGTCCCGAGCCCCGCCGGAGTTGCCCCGATGAGGTAGCCGAGCCACCGCCGCCGAGCCGGTTTTTTTTTAAAAAAACCGTTCGGTTTTTTTCGAAACCCTAGTTTTTTTAAATAGATCGGTTTATTTTTTCGGTTTAGTTAATTAGTGAACGTTCACCGATCCGTTCGTTTTAACGAACGTGTTCGTCGGTTTGTCGCAGCTAACGAACGTCCGTTCGTTTAACTGTTCGTCAGTTTTCTTTTTCGTCGATTTTCCGCAATTTTTCCAGATCGCGATTTCTGATCAGATTTTCATTCTGGTTATCTTTTTGCTTGTTTATCGGAATCAGGCGATTCAAGCGCCTAGAGTTTCGTCTCGAAATTCTCTTTCCGTTTAACCTACTCAAACAAGTTTTTGCTACTGTAAAATTTGACCTAGATCCAGATTAGTAAACGAAGCTTGTTTCTTTTGCCGTTTGACTTTCGTTGCTTCGTTCGATTTGTTTCTTTTTGCAAACCAGGGTTTCTAAGTTGAACTTTCTCGTTAGATCTTTTAATTGAGTTTTACCTGTGCATTTGATGAGTGCTTATTGTATGCTTGTTTGTTTGCGATAGAGTACCCGGAGTGCGCCGCTTGCTACTACGAATCTCTAAGTTTCATGGATCATCAGCAAGGCAAGTAACACTTTGATCATACCTCTTTTACTACCCAGTTTTATTGCATTAGACAAATCCTCAAACATTGCATGGTTAGGATCTAATTAAATTGTGGGTATTGGGAAGTAGTTGAGGTAGTACCTATTACCTGTTTTATTATCAAACCCTTGGGAGTTACTTCTACGTTTGCTTATATTGTTATGTTATGCTATGCTAGTAGACGTGGATTGGGTTTGAGTGTATCCATGAGAGATATGAGATTGTTAATATATGGTTAAACTTAAGGTGGCAACTAAAACTCACATCTGGGTGGATTGAGGTACCTGGGTATTCTTGGATTGCCTATTTTTCTAAGGACCGCCACCCAGGCTCAAAGGGATCATGAGATTATTCATGCTAGAAACTTCCGTGTGCAGCCACAAGCTATTATGGGCTCTAGCATAGTTGATTAAGTTGTGTGAGCTCTTGAAAAGGTAGACTAGCAGATGTAGGGGTTGTAGGTGGTACTGTCTACCCGGAGTAGAGAGTTAACGCTTCTGAAAAATAGTGTCTCGGTCATCCGTTTCTCAAACACCATGAAGTGCGAGAATCCCAACGGAGGAGATCGAGTCTTGTGGGGAAAAGTGCACAAACCTCTGCAGAGTGTACAATCTAATCATGGTTAGCCGTGTCCCCGGTTATGGACATCTTGAGTATCTAGTACTTGGATTATCATGTGAATCTCATCACCATGTTACTTTAATTAATTTTGTTCGGTTAATGATGATACTTAATTGGGATTGAGAATGCTGTCAACCATTCTCAATGTTTAACAACCACCATGATAGTTAAATAAAATTTATTCCTTTGCAGTAGGGAAAAATTGGCTTTTCGCAAAACTGTAACCTTAGAACCTTCTACCAGCCATATATGCTTGTAGTATAGCATTATTATGTTCATTACTCTCTATGTGTTACATTGCTAGCATATTCCACGTGCTGACCCGTTTCGGGCTGCAACGTTTCATGTTGCAGACTTTTCAGACGACGAGTAAGGTGCCTTAGGTCGTGGTCTTATACTCAGTGATGCCGTTGGAGTTGATGGACTCACTTATCTTCCAAGTCTTCCGCTGTTATCGTATTTAGATGGCCTTAAGCCATATTTATCATACTTATTCTCTTTTGAGATACTCGATGTAATAAGTGTGTGATTGCTACTCTGTTATAAATCCTGCATTTGTACTGTGCGTGTCAGCATTACTGATCCAGGGATGACACTGGTGCACAGCAGCACAGACTGTTTGAGGTCTGGTCGCTACCCCGGGCAAAAAAACGATTCGCCCCCCTGACTGCTGGGACCCACCGGCTACATCTTTGCACGCAAGGAAGTGCGTCCGGGCAAAAAAACGATTCGCCCCTTGACTGCTAGGACCCACCAGCTACACCTTCGCAGGCAAGGAAGTGCCTGACAGTCGGGACCCACCTGGTCGAAGCGTATGTAGCGTTGTCATTCTGGTCGCGAACGTGTACGTACATACTGGTCGATGTAGAGGCGCGCACGTGTCGTAGTAGAGGCGCGTACGTGTCGTAGTAGAGGTGCGCACGAAGCATGTACACGTACGTATAGCGGCCAGGGTGCAAGACAGAAAATACGGCCACGTATGTGTACATACGGGCGGGGTCTCGAACGCCTACTCGCGCATACGTACGGCCAGGGCTCGTGTACATGGCTGGGTCGGAACGGAGAAACAGCGTCATCGTCGTGTTCATGGGGAGGCAACGGAATGCGTCGTTTTCATGGGGAGGCAACGGAATGCGTCGTGTTCATGGGGAGGCAACGGAATGCGTCGTGTTCATCGGGAGGCAACGGAACGCGTGGGAGCCAACCGGCTGGGTCGGAACGGAATGCTGTCGTGTTCATCGGGAGAGCTTGGACGGAACAGGCGATGGAAATGTGGCCTGGCGTACCGCAAAATGGAGAAAACGGACCTCCTACGTTCGGAACGGGGTCCTGTTGATCGGGAGGGGTGTGGCGTACCGCAAAATGGAGGAAACGGACCTCCTACGGTCAAAATGGGGGTCCTGTTGATCGGGAGGGGTGTGGCGTACCGCAAAATGGACGAAACGGACCTC
>NC_057811.1:390555616-390582943 GCF_018294505.1 Triticum aestivum | reverse complement strand
CATCGGGAGGGGTGTGGCGTACTGCAAAACGGGACTCCACGGGATACTGTTCATCTCCACCGTCGACATCCTCCAGCCTCCACGGGCTACCGTCGACCTCCTCCAGCCTCCACGGGCTCCTGTTCATCCAGCCTCCACCGCGCGCTACTCCACCGGCTACTGTTCAACCACCCCTCCACGGGCACCCCTCCACCGTGTACTGTTCATCCAGCCCTCCACTCCACGGGGTCCTGTTCAACCACCCCTCCACGGGCACCCCTCCACCGTCTACTGTTCATCCAGCCCTCCACACCACGGGGTCCTGTTCTTCCAGGGGCAACGCCACCGCTCACTGTTCATCCACCCCCCCAGCAACGCTCACTGTTCATCCAATCGATCGGCTTCAGTTAGCAGCAGTAGCGAAGGAATCGCTCAATCGGGTTCAGTTAACAGCCATCGATCGATCGCTCGGGTTCAGTAACGCGCAGCCTGCAGTGCAATCGCTCGGGTTCAGTTAGAGCCCAACACCTCGCTCGGGTTCAGTTAGAGCCAACGCCTCGCACACACGCGCGTACGTGTACGAGAGAAACGCGCATCGCTCGACCCCCGACCTCCCACCATAACCAGGAACTCCCCAAAATTTTCCTCCCCCTCGCTTTTACCATGGTTTTTTCCGTCATGGATGGCCCAAAGAATGTCATGCAGCTGCGTCTCCTGCCCGCCCAGGACGAAAAGCCCATTTTCTGTCATGATTTTTTGTCATAGAAGTAGGAGCCCACCACATCTATGATGATACCGGGTTTTGTCACAATTATCATCATAGAAGTGTCATATGTATGACAGAAAAAAATTGTTCGGCCCAAAATGTCACGGATGTGTCTTTCTTTTGTAGTGCAAACTCTAAACCTTCAAATGAAATTCTGTTTTGTATGCTCGAATAGCTCATGTATCAACTAGGGCTGTCCGTATCTTCCATGCTAGGCGCGTTATTCTCAATAGGAGTCGACTCCGCTCCTCACTCACGAGAAAATGGCTGGTCAGCGGGATGCCCAGTCGCATGCTTTATGCAAATCAAATCAAAATAATTGCAAACAAATCTCCCCCTGGGACTATTGCTAGTTGGAGGCACTCGTTGTTTCGAGCAAGCCATGGATTGATGCTTGTTGCTGGAGGGGGAGTATAAACTTTGCCATTCTGTTTGGGAACCGCCTATAATGTGTGTAGCATGGAAGATATCACCATCTCTTGGTTGTTATGTTGACAATGAAAGTATGCCGCTCAAAATATTATTTATCTCTATTTCAAAACCGAGCTCTGGCACCTCTACAAATCCCTGCTTCCCTCTGCGAAGGGCCTATCTATTTACTTTATGTTGAGTTATCACCCTCTTATTAAAAAGCACCAGCTGGAGAGCACTGCTGTCATTTGCATCCATTATTATTAATTTATATTGGGTATGACTATGACTGGATCTCTTTTACCATGAATTACAATGTATAGTCAGTCCTTGGTCTTTAAACGTGCTCTGCATTTATGTTTTGCGGTCTCAGAAAGGGCTAGCGAGATACCATCCTGTTATATCATATTATGATTGTTTTGAGAAAGTTTTGTCATCTGAGATTTATTATTATTGCTCGCTAGTTGATTATGCCATTGACATGAGTAAACATGAGACCTAAGAGTTACTGTGAATGTGGTTAGTCATAATCTTTGCTGAAAACTTGAATGTTGGCTTTACATATTTACAACAACAAGAGCAAATAGAGTTTGTAAAAGTTTTTCTTTATCATTTTTAGTTTATCAATTGAATTGCTTGAGGACAAGCAAAGGTTTAAGCTTGGGGGAGTTGATACGTCTCCGTCGTATCAACTTTTCCATACACTTTTGCCCTTGTTTTGGACTCTAACTTGCATGATTTGAATGGAACTAACCCGGACTGACGTTGTTTTCAGCAGAATTGCCATAGTGTTATTTATGTGCAGAAACAAAAGTTCTCGGAATGACCTGAAACTCCGGAGAGGGGAATCCGTCGCCATCGGCATCATCAACCATCCTCCATCACCAATTTCATGATGCTCACCGCCGTGCATGAGTAATTCCATCATAGGCTTGCTGGACCGTGATGGGTTGGATGAGATCTATCATGTAATCGAGTTAGTTTTGTTAGGGTTTGATCCCTAGTATCCCGTATGTTCTGAGATTGATGTTGCTATGACTTTGCTATGCTTAATGCTTGTCACTAGGGCCCGAGTGCCATGATTTCAGATCTGAACCGATTATGTTTTCATGAATATATGTGAGTTCTTGATCCTATCTTGCAAGTCTATAGTCACCTACTATGTGTTATGATCTGGCAACCCCGAAGTGACAATAATCGGGACCACTCCCGGTGATGACCATAGTTTGAGGAGTTCATGTATTCACTATGTGTTAATGCTTTGTTCCGGTACTCTATTAAAAGGAAGCCTTAATATCCCTTAGTTTCCATTAGGACCCTGCTGCCACGGGAGGGTAGGACAAAAGATGTCATGCAAGTTCTTTTCCATAAGCACGTATGACTATATTCGGAATACATGCCTACATTACATTGATGAATTGGAGCCAGTTCTGTGTCACCCTATGTTATGACTGTTACATGATGAACTGCATCCGGCATAATTACCCATCACCAATCCAATGCCTACAAGCTTTTCACATATTGTTCTTCGCTTATTTACTTTTCCGTTGCTAATGTTACAATCACTACAAAACCCAAAAATATTACTTTTGCTATCGTTACCGTTACTTCCATATTACTTTGCTACTAAATACTTTGCTGCAGATACTAAGTTATCCAGGTGTGGTTGAATTGACAACTCAGCTGCTATACTTGAGAATATTCTTTGGCTCCCCTTGTGTCGAATCAATAAATTTGGGTTGAATACTCTACCCTCGAAAACTGTTGCGATCCCCTGTACTTGTGGGTTATCACGCCCTCGCGAGGATGATCCTGCCAGCGGTCCTCACGAGGCCTATCGCGCCACTCCCGGCGCGGGCCATGATCATCCCAACGTCCGCCTCCACGTCCTCCTCCTCGGCCGTAGCCCCGGTCGCTGTGCTCGGGGCGTCGACCGAAGCGTCCTCGCGAATGGCTCTGAGTTCTTGACAGTCGTTGAGTTGTGGGTGTTCAGGTTGTGGAAGGCGCAGAACGGTCGGCTGCTCTTGGATGACTCGGGCTAGTCCCTGCCTCGCTTCGTGTCCGGCTCCGCTGCGAGCACGACTGCTTCCTTGCGCTTCATGTCCTTGGCCTTGGCCTTCTTCTCCTCTGCGCCCGTAGCTAGCAGCTCGAGGAGGGAGAGGCGCCCCTCCTCAGCTCTTGCGCACTTGGTCGCTAGGTTGAACAGCTCCTGAGATGTGCACAGCTCCTCGTGGATAGCGAGCTCCTCCTTCATGTTGATATCGCGGACGCCGTCAGAGAACGCGGAGATGATAGCCTCGTCCGTGACCTTGGGGATCTTGAGGCGAGTGTTGTTGAAGCGCTGGATGTACTTCTGGAGGGTCTCTCCTGGTTGTTGCTTGATGCGGCGCAGGTCACCCGCGGCCGGCGGGCGGTCGCGAGTTCCCTGGAAATTGGCGACGAAGCGGTCGCGCATCTCGTCCCAGGAGGAGATCGAGCCCTGAGGCAGGTTCAGGAGCCACGAACGGGGCGCCGTCTTCGAGCGCCATTGGGAACCAGTTCGCCATGACTTTCTCGTCGCCATTGGCCGCCTCGATGCTTAGCTCATAGAGCTGCAAGAACTCCGCGGGGTCGAGGGTGTCGTCGTAGCGAGCAGGCAAATCCGGCTTGAACTTGCCCGGCCAGGCGACGCTACGTAGCTCGGGGGTGAAGGCGCGGCAGCCGGCCGTGGTTGCCGGGGCCCGTCTCGCAGGTGGAGCTTGGTCTTGATGAGGCCCGCGTGCCGCCACCGCAGGTAGCGCGGTCTTGGCGAGCCGGCGCGGGGAGCGCAGGTGCAGCTTCTCGCGGCCAAGGAATTCTTGGCATCTTCTCACTTCGCGCGTGGGCACCGGGCGTGGAGGATCGCGCTGTGGGGCCGCACGCCTTGGTGCCAAGGCACCGTCTTGGGGCAGAGGTGGTGGAGGCGCTCCATGAGCCATGTCGCCCGTGGCTGGCGGAGGGCGAGGCAGAGAGAGGGACGGCGCCGGGGAGCCCCTTGCGGCACGGACGAGCTCGGAGTGGCGAACCTGCTGGGGTCAGCGATGGAGTGGCGGTGCGGCCGCCCTGCCGCACCGACGGGTGCAGCGAGGACGCTTGCTGCTCGCTCCCTGCTGGGCCGGTTGCGGCGTTGGCGGCATGCGACGGGGAACCAGGAGGTGGCCCACCGACGGGAGCCGTCTGAGCTACACGGGCGGTGAGGGCAGCCCGGCGCTCAGCTCTAGCGCGGCGAGCGTCCGCCATGGAGACGACGGAGCGACGGAGCGCCAATCGACGGAAGGGAAGCTACGGCGCACCCCTACCTGGCACGCCAAATGTTGGATCTGGGGTTCCGACAAAACCCTTAAGGTTCGAACTCTGGGGTGCGCGCGAAGTTCTTTCCCTCCTACCGATCTACGCCCTAGCTCGCTAAGATCTCGCGGACGAACTCGACGCACTCACAACACAAAGACACAAGATATATACTGGTTCGGGCCACCGTTGTGGTATAATACCCTACTCCAGTGTGGTGGTGGTGGATTGCCTCTTGGGCTGATGATGAACAGTACAAGGGGAGGAACGACCTCCTGAGGTTGAGGTGTTCTTGTGTTTGGTGTGCGGCTAAAGGTTGGCTCTCGGTCAGATGAGATCCAGTTTGCCTCCCTTGGTGGTGGCTAGTCTTATTTATAGAGGCCCTGGTCCTCTTCCCAAATATTGAGCAGGAAGGGAGCCAACAACGGCGACCAATTTGAAAGGGGACGGCTAGTACAAGCTATCCTGACAAAAGCGGTCTTCGCCTGCGAAAGGGCTGTGGTGATGCCGTCTTGGTCTCCACAGTGACCTCCGTCCTGCTGGCCTGCTGGTCTTGGTCTCGTTGCACCAATATGGAAACCTTTGCCTGATGCCTCGCTACTCCACACCTGCGCTTGCCCCCTTGGCACCAAAGAGAAAACAAGGACGCTGGGCGCGCTGGCGTCCGCCTGGTGTCGATCGTCATGAGAGCCTCGCGAGGTTTGCCCCGCCTTGATATCTCCGCTCCTCGTGAGGCAGCCTAGTGAGGCCGTTCCTGAGGAGGTCTTGCGTCGTCCGCCTCGCGAGGCTTGGCCCCTCGCGAGGGTCTTGAATGCCTTGTTGATGATGATGGGCCGTACCGGCCTGCTAGCAAAGCCACGCTGTGGGCCGCAGGCAGGCAAGTCTGGGGACCCCCGTTCCCAGAACGCCGACAGTCGGCTTACAACTGTCTGCTGGCTTACCACTGTCTGCCGGCTTACAACTGTCTGCCGGCTTACCACTATCTGTCAGCTTACCAATGGGTCACCAGGCTCGGCTGGGTCATTAGTGAATCGTCAGTCCTCTGGCGATTTACCAATGAAATACCAAGTCCCAGCCGGGTCATAACTCCGGCCAGGTCATACCGCGGTGTATATCCCCGACATTAGCTCCCATTTTAATTTGGATTTATCCATGTTAAACTGATCCTGGTCATCCTTAAGTCCTTGTCATTTCCTTCTTCTGAAAAGTCTGGATCAATAGGGCAACCTCATAATCAATTTGCTGACATTGGTTTCGCACAGAAAAATATTGTGAAGAATAATTCATTTGATTCAGCTCCCAATGCTTAACAAAAAATATTGGTCTTTAAATACTCATCTGATTTTCACCCGGCTTGAAGATGTAGAACTTGCTGGTTTAACATTGCCAAAATTGTCGGTTTGTAAATATTGATGGTACCGGGTCATAATTGTTGCTAACATCAAGCTTGAAAATGTACCTCCCTTATATGCATATCACTTGTAGCCCCCAAGTCTTAAGAAGGGAGCATAGTAACAGCTTAAGACTTGCTTCAATATAAACATCGCAACTTTGAAAAAATCCGAGTTGTTCATCTCAGTCACTATTCATAAACTGAATATTCCACATATGTAGCGCCCAAGTGCCGGGTTGTCATGCTTGCGGCAACCTGGGACTTGTAATTGCCTTATGCTCATAAAAGCTTCAACCAGTGTAGCCCACAAGGGCCGGGTCATTATGCAATAATGAGCAGGGACTTTGTAAATATGATCGTGTAGACTTGACCAGCGACGTATAGCCCCCAAGGGCCGGGTCATTATGCAATAATGACCAGGGACTTTATATATACTTCATTGAAAATAACATCATTTGATGTAGCCTCCATCGTAGGGCTTGAACCCACATCCAAAGGTTAAGAGCCTTGTGCTTTACCAACTGAGCAATGGACCCTTCAATATAATGGATTTAACTTGTGTACCTTGAATTTTTAACAGGAGCAATTGGTAGCCCCCAAGGGCCGGCTCATTACGATGTGATGAGTCGGGTCTTCAATAAGGCAAGTAAAAATGACTTTGCATTAGCCCCCAAGTGCCATGGTGCATGCTGGTAGTGACATGGGACTTGCATATTTGATGTAATCTCAACATGAATAATGTAGCCCCCAAGTGCCGGGTCGTAAGCCTGCAGCGACTCGGGACTATTCCTTCCATTGTAGAATAAATCATATCCATTGATAAAATAATAGCCATTGCGCAAAAGCGACTTTGAAAACCTCAATCATAATACTGGTTATTGATAACCATAATAAAAATCCAGCCATGTTGGCTATTCAAGATTTGAATAATATAATCCGGTATGAAAACCTCAATCATTCAATATCATCATGAAAATCCAGCCAATTTTGGCTTTGAAAGACGTGAATACCTTATCGGTTGACAAGTAAATCCGGAGTTTAAATACTCGGCGGCTCTTGGCTGATGGCGACTTAATGCGCATTCATTGTAATCTGAGATTTTTTTAACCCGGCGGCTTATAGCCTTTGTGAAAATCAATAATTGATAACCCTTTTGAAACACCAATTTCAATTTTTGATGATGGGCTTGAACCTAATCATTTATGTAAGTCATAGCTCTGCAAATCCTGCACAGAGTTTAAACACCATATGCCTTGGCGACTTAACGTCAAAAGCCAGGGCGGCTAACAACCCAAAGATAATATAGACTTATGCAATTATGGAAAAGACTAGCATTAAGGCCATTCAAGCCTAAACATACTGGCAACTTAATGTTTAAAATCCAGGGTGGGTTTTCAAACCTCGCATATTCGTATAACCAGGAAAACATACCTGTAGGATTGATTTATATTGCTGGCTTACATTGCCATACCCAGTGAAGGTAACAATCCAATGATTTATAAGCGCATGATTCCAATGGCGCAATCCAAAATATACTGGTGACTTAACATCCAAAGCCAGGATGGGTTATCAAAACCCCAAATATGCTCAAATATGAGTCATAAAGATTAAGGCTACATGGCCTGAATTGTTTTAAACCATATATTAATATGGAACAAAGATATGAATCAAAACAATGTTCAGAGAAAATAACAAATCAGAAAAAACAAGGCTTTCATAGGCCGCCAAGCTGAAATTTCAAATGCTTTCATGGGCCGCACAGCCACTGAGCTAATCCTTCATTCAAACCCTATAAGCCAGGCCTCACATGACCAATCGCTATTTTAACTTTGACAAGTTCAGGGTCTTTATAAGATTGACTGTCAAAAATACGGCGGGTCATTCCAGGATTACCTGGGCGGAGTGGCAGACATACAAAGGCAGGATAACCCGGAATTTTGGTGAATACACCTGGCATTCCAAGCCAATTAAAAGGTTATGTCCTCTTTGGTGAATACACCTATGTTTGAACAGGATAACCCGGAAACTTTGGCGAATACACCTGGTGTTCCAAGCCAGTCAAGAGGGTAGTAACGCTATGTTCTCTTTGATGAATACACCTATGTTTGAACAGGAAGCCCCCAAGTGATTTTTACAGCCCAGCCTATAAGCCGGATCAAAGGGTAGTCATAGCTATGCTCGGTGAGCAGGAAGCCCCCATGTAATTTGTAACAGGGTGTATAAGCCAATAAGGCAGGATACCCATGTTTGAACCGCGAATCATGGCAGCAGGTCCTCTTCGGCAACCTTTAATTTTCTAAGAACTTGAACCTTGCGAGAGATAAATTCTTCTTGAGCCAGAATTTTAAACCGGATATTGAGAGCTTTCAAAGCTTTGTGGAGATAGATTTCCCTTGAGCCGAACTTTGAACCAGAATCTTTCCTGATAACCTAGAATGCTTCTATTGAGCTGGAATTTTATGATTGCCAGGCACGCGATGGAGATGGCGGCTTGAAGCTACCGGGCGCGTCGGCTTAGAAGCAAGGCCAAGCAGAGAACACTAGAGCCGGCCGGAGGGCGACTCGGTCCAGGCGCACGGACGGCGGATTGAAGCAGGTGCCTCAGAGGGCAGCTCGGAGTCACGTCAGAGGGCCATTACGGCGGCTCGGCTGCTCGATGTGAGGCGGAGGCTAGCAGCGATGGTTGAAGCCGGGGCCGACTTGACTGCGGCAGCTCGAGAAGGGCCCATCCTCGATGCGGCGGGTCAAGCGTGGCGGGTCAAGCACGACGCGGCGGATTACCTCAACGCAGCAGGCCAAGTGCGAGGCGGCTCAGATGCAGGGCGGCGGCGGTTTAGAGACCAGCGAGCCTGAGCAGAGCTTGGCGGCTTGGTGACACTCAGAGGCAGAGGTAGAAAACCGGCGAGGGGCTCGAGGCGGCAACTGGCGGATCAACAGCTACACTGGAAGATGGTCGCGTCTGGCCACAACAGCTGGTAAGATGTCCACGCGAGGTCGGCCACAGAAAATAGCAGGGCGGCTCGTGTTGCGGTGAAAAACTGCTCGGAGGGTGGCGCACTTGGCGGGTGCATATGGTGACTCGCAGGAAGCCGTGGTAGAGGCGGCTGAGTTGACTCGAGGCATGGCCGAGGCGGCCTAGAACAGAACTGGGTGAGGGGGTGGTTCAAAGCTATGGAGGCCCCAATGGTAGCCTTGTTTTGATATACACCCGCAATAGCGAAACTGCACGGGCGAGGCCAGCTCGAGGCGGCGGCTCACGGCAGAGGTGCGCCGGTCGAGGGACGGAAGTGAGGCGGCCCGTGGCGTCTTGCAAGAGGAAGCGGGCGTGGAGACCCGGCAGGGCAGAGCCGGCGAGTGAGCAAGGCGGACCAGACAAGGTGCAATGCAGAGGCGACCGGCGGTTCGAGTAGTACCGGCCTGCTTGACCACAGCGGCAGCGGAGGGGGCCACCCCGAGGCGGCTTGGCGCGGCTGCGAGAGCGGAGTTTTGGCGGTGACTTCGCAGATGGCCGACGGCTCACAGGTGTCGGCGGAGCACCCGCGAGACCGGGATGGCTCGGCAAAGGAGGCAACGCGGCTCGGGGCAGCCCACCGGCGGGCGGCTCGCGGCACAGCCACGGCCGGGGCAGAGCTGCCTGATGCAGCCGAGTCGGGGGCAACCCAAGACCGCAGCGGTGGCGGCTCGTCGACGGAGACCGAGACGGAGGTGGCTGGTTGTCAGAAACGGTTTAGAATGGAGATGAAGCTTCGGGACGGCGGTGGCGGCTCGACGCAGCGAACGTGACCCGGCGCGGCGAGTCAGTAGAGGTGCCCAAATGGTGGAACCCGTGGTGACGGCAGCTTATGGTCACGGCGGAGGCGACTCGTAGATGAGGTTGCTCGGGGTCGACTCAACGTGGCGAGCCACGGCGTTGAAGTGCCACGGCGTTGAAGTGCGATGGTGACGGTGGCGTGAGACAGCGAGGCGCCGGCGGGTCTGCTGCTGAAGCGGAGAACAGCGGCGCAGTTGGGGGCCGCTCAATGCAGAGGAGTGAATCAACGGCGGCCTTGAGACGGGGTTGCTGACGGGTAGTGGCAGAGGCACAGCCGCTCAGAGTGGCCACTTTGAGGTGATGCTGCCGAGACAACGATGGAGGCCGGCTCGACACAACACGAGGCAGAGGCGAAGTCACTTGGCGAGAACGGCTCGAAGAAAAAGGCCGCTCGATGGAAGGCCATGGCGGCGACTCGGCGGCGAACAGCTGAGGCCTCCTGCTAGTCTGTTTTCCGGGTCGTAGTAAATTTGACCATCCTCGTCCGAGTCTTCCTCCAGCTCATGGATCCCACTCCCTTTTTTCACGAGAAGGAGCAGCGACTTGATCTGCTACCTGGCCCTCGTACGTCCAGGTTTATTTTTCTATAATCTGAATCCGTTTACAATTCTAGGGAGGCTCCTTTGGATGGTTTCAATTCTGAACCAGAGTTCTACCAATAATAGTATTACCAAAGTAGTAACGACTGATTTGACGTCCTTCTTTGGTCAGACTTCACGCGGGTTCTTGTTCCGAGGATTGAAAAGCAACCACCATCGCTGAACCTTGATCCGCTTACACAACAACGTAGTCGATTAGATTACCGTCACCACTCACGGTCTCGGCAGACTCTTTTCTTTTCTTTGACTCCTTAACCGTGATTCGCTGTAAATCGGACCGATGCCGCATCGGTTGATATTGGGTGTGGTGGAAACACCTCTTTCCATCTCGACAACTTACGGCGGCCATCAAATCGCAACTTTAATTTTCTTGAACTTTAAATCTCTTAGAATATTAATCTGGACCGATGAACTCAAAGCTGATGTCGATCCTTCCCAACCGACTCTTCTTCGTTTGAAAATTGCGAACTTCTCGATCCCAGTGAGGGATCCCTCCAAGAACTCAACACCACCGTGCACGAGCCCCACGGTGGGCGCCAACTGTCGTGGATTTGTCACGGCAGATGTCCTAATGTGAGGACTTAGTCGTGAGGCCAACACATCTATGTGGTAACTTGAGAAGGGTTGATCGGGATGAGAGACGCGAGGCGGATCAACACACAAGACAAGGATTTAGACAGCTTAGGGCCCCGGGAAACATCATCCGGTAATAGCCCTACATGTTGTTTGTGGCTAGATCTCATTATGCTCACGAGGGAGATGCCGCATAAACCGGCTCTCCTCTAGTTGTGTCTAGCCTTCAAGATTATCTCCCCCTTTTGGGGTGCCCTACCTCTCCTTATATAAGTTGAAGGGGCGGGTTACATGTCGAGTCCTAGTCGGATTAATACTTAAACTATTCTGACCTTTTATCATGGGCTTCCTCCATGGGCTTCTTAACGTCTTGGGCTTCTTAACGTCTCGGGCTTATTAACCCCAGGCTACTATGTCTGCCGGGTTATAACTGTCTCTGGATCATAACTGGCTGCCGGGTTATAACTGTCTGCCGGCTTACCACTGTCTGCCGACTTACAACTATCTGCCGGCTTACCACTGTCTGTCGGCTTACAACTGTCTGCCGGCTTACCACTATCTGCTGGCTTACAACTATCTGCTGGCTTACCACTGCCTGACGGCTTACAACTGTCTGCCGGCTTACCACTGTCTGTCGGCTTACCAATGGGTCACCAAGCTCGGCCGGATCATCAGTGAATCGTCAGTCCTCTGGCAGTTTACCAATGAAATACCAAGTCCCAGCCGGGTCATAACTCCGGCCGGGTCATACCGCGGGGTATATCCCCGACAGTCCCCTTAACCTGTACACCTACAATTTCCCTACATCTGCTAGCCTATCATGGAAAGGTTTCCCACAACTTACTCAACTATGCCAGAGCCCATAATGGCTTGTGGCTGCACATGGAAGCTACTTGATATGAAACATGTCCAACCTTTTTGAACCTGGGCGGCATTCCCCACCTTTTCCGGAGTAATGCAGAGCCTCCCGGAGGTTACATACTTGTCAACTGGTCCCGCAAACCTTTCCACCCAGATGATTGATTAATTGGTATTGCAGAGCCTCCGAGGAAATACAATACATGTATATAAGTTATTAATGTAGTCATTGCTCAAGTTCTCTCGCAACTTTCATGAATTACACGGTACCCAATCCACGTCTACCATAGCATGGCTAAGCAACAACTACACTATAATGATTCCCAAAGTGGCAGCAAAGACTATCAGGATCAGGCTAAACATATGGCTATCCTATCTAGGTTTAACATAGCATAGTAGTCCTACACATATATACTACTGTGTTGATAGAGGGCACTACATGCAACGTAAAAACATAGGATTGGTACGATCAAAAGTGCAAACTTGCCTGTTAAAGTTGATGAAGTACTCCGCACTCAATGTCCTGAAAATTCTACTCTTGGCATCCGGACAATCTAGCGTGAGCAAGCAATAACATACATAAGCACTCATGCACAAGATTTAAAGAAAATATCTTGGAAAACTTCGAAAACAAGCAAATAGCTCTTGCGAATAGACAACAATTGTCAATAGAACTAAAATTGTGTGGATTAGATCTTAACAGAAAGTTCAGGTCAAGAGCTTCGATTTGCAAAAAGAATCAACTCAAACAGAGTAACAAAACTCAAGATACGATCAAAAGAAGGTCAAATTCAAATATGATTGAATTCAAAATTTAAAACTTTCAAAAATAATTTTTTAGATTGGTTCTCTAGATAGAGGGGATCATGATGAAGAATTTGGCATTGGTTTCATTAAATTTGGACAAACGGTTGAAAAGTTGTGATCGTTTGAAAAACAAGGACTCATCTGTAAGAAAATTAGTCGCTACTAGGTCCCTGGCTACGAGACAGAAACTAATGGACAAACGTCCGCTACAGAAGCATAAGTGACGAATTCGTTCGCTACAGAGGCTAAACTAGCGAGCGTCCGCTAAATAAAAAATGTTTTGAAAAAAATGAATCGTTCTGGATCGTCAGATACAGATCGGACGGACGAGGGGGAGCGACGGTTACCACGGTGGTCGCCGGAGTTGGGGAAGGCGGCGGCGGCGGTTTTGGCAGCGGCGGACAGAGGCTCCAGCGGCGGTGGATGCGGCACGGGGCGGAAGTGATGGCTTGCGGCGACGGCTTCTGCTGCGGCGGCGGTGGTCGCGGCGCGGGGTGACGGAGCAGTGGCGGCGGCGCGGACGAGGCGGCGGCGGCGTGATGCGAGAGCGACGGTGGCGGCTTGTGAGGAGGAGAGGGGGTCGGGTTCGGTGTATTTAAAGGAGGGGGGCGACGGGTGGCGTGGAGGAGGGGGCAAGGCGGCGCGGAATCCGAAGCGGACAAGGCACCGGACTCCTGAGCTGAGTCCCGCTCGAGGACGGAGGCGATGTGGTGGCCTGGCTGCGCTGGCTGGCCGCGGCCAAGTTCGGTCGGCCAAAAATATTTTTTTTAAATAAGGACTTTTCCAGATATACGCAAAATCAGGAAAAATATAATAAATTTATTTTTAAAAATCGCAGAAAAATTCACAAATAACTAGGGCCTTATTAATGACCTTGTGAACATTTTTCTGGGTCTAAATGCCTAAAATAAAAACAAACATTTTAGTACTAATAAAATTGCATAAAATAAATATCTTTGCAAATACAAATCCAATAAATGTATTTTGACTCAATATTCAATTTCCAATATTTCTATTCTGTTTTTGAAGAAGTCATGTTATCTTCTCTCATTATTTTATTTATTTTGAAATTATTGGAATTGAAAATTGATGCAAATCAAGTTTGATCCAAACCCCACTTTGGAAAAATAAAACATGGGTCTTTTGGGAAAATTCCAACTCTCTTGATTGGTCCTTGAGTTGCTTAAAGTCCCTTGGATCAATTTCCAACAAAAACAAAATTGAAAATAAACACAAATTATGAATGCATATGAGTGATCTAATTATTAACATCCAAATTGAAAATTGGGATGTTACAAACCTACTCCCCTTAAGATGAAACTCGTCCTCGAGATTCGAGTTGGCTAGCAATAGGTTAGGGTGGGGTACTCAAAAAATCATCTTGGAGGCATCTGATAGGTTTAGAGTGGATGATAAATTAGAATAGAATAAGGGCCTAATGAGAATTTCACTACCCATATGCATATGAGACAAACATATTTAAATCAAACAATTCACACCAGGCACACCATACAAGCAAAACCTATAGGTAAGGTCATATCCACAAGAGATAGGATTTCATCATACTACCGAAGAATCGTTTATGGTGTCACTTTACTTGGTAGTGGTGGTCAAACTAGTTCTCCTCAAAACAATGTCAGCTCCAGCTTCATCTTCGTCAGGGTCATCTTCAAAGGGCATGATCTATCTTGTTGAAATAGAGAAGAGGTAGAAATGAATAGAGAAAAGCATAAGACCAACAGATATATAGGGAAATTGTAACATAAGTTTGTCCATCCTAAGGCTTTTCCTAGTGGTCGCGTCCTAGAGTCAGCGTGTGCTCTGATACCATCTTGTAGCGGCCCGATCCCAATGGATCGAAGTCTCTGTGCTTAAGTGTCATCCCTGGATTGGTATGCTGACACACACAATACTTGAGGATTTATAACAGAGTTCAATCACACACTTATTACATCAAGGTCCTCATAAAGAGTATTTATTACATAAATATGGCTGAAGGCCAACTAAATAAAATAATTGCGGAAGCTTCAAAAGGCAAATGAGGCCATCGAACTCCACGGCAAAACTGAGTGCAGAACAACGACCTATCGCACCTTACTCTGGGTCTAAAAAATTTGCAACATGAAATGTTGCAGCCATAAAGGGTCAATACATTGAATGTATCGGCAAGTCACACCCAAAGTATGAAAACAGACCTGTCTTCTACATGCAAGGATATAACAAGTGGATAGCTCTAAGGTTTATTTTGCATAAAGCCAAATTTGTCCTACTTCTAATCACTAGCCAAATTTTATTCCTTAACATTTTTATTAACCTATTGTTAAATTGGACCGCCTCCAACTTAACCCACTTATGAAAGCCTCTGAGGATCATAGGTTCCCAAATTGTTATTTCCATCAGAGCCCCCGGGGATCATGGTTTAATTAAACCCACATCAGAATAATTATTTGGAATGAGAAGATCTTCCAGAGGTTTCAAGTCCAGTTGCTCAAAGTTGTCCGTAACCGGGGACACGGCTAATCATGATTAGTTTGTACACTCTGCAGAGGTTTGCGCACTTTTCCGCACTAGACTCGATCTCCTCCATTGAATTCCTAGCACTGCCTGATGTTTGAGAACCGGATGATCGAGGCATAGTCTTTCCGAAGAGGTCCCCTTAACCGATAGATAGGCCGGTACAACTACGATTTCCCTACATCTTCTAGCCTATCATGGAAAGGTTTCACAAAACTTACTCAACTATGCCAGAGCCCATAATGGCTTGTGGCTGCACACGGAAGCCACTTGATATGAAACATGTCCAACCTTTTTGAACCTGGGCGGCATTCCCCACCTTTTTCGGAGTAATGCAGAGCCTCCCGGAGGTTACATACTTGACGACTGGTCCCGACGAACCTTTCCGCCCAGATGATTGATTAGTTGGTATTGCAGAGCCTCCGAGGAAATACAATACATGTAAGTTATTAATGTAGTCATTGCTCAAGTTCTCTCGGAACTTTCATGAATCACACGGTACCCAATCCACGTCTACCATAGCATGGCTAAGCAATAACTACACTATAACGATTCCCAGAGTGGCAGCAAAGACTATCAGGATCAGGCTAAACATATGGCTATCCTATCTGGGTTTAACATAGCATAGTAGTCCTAGACATGCATACTACTGTGTTGATAGAGGGCACTACATGCAATGTAAAAACATAGGATTGGTATGATCAAAAGTGCAAACTTGCCTGTTAAAGTTGATGAAGTACTCCACACTCAATATCCTGACAATTCTACTCTTGGCACTCCGGACAATCTAGCGGGAGCAAGCAATAACATACATAAGCACTAATGAACAAGATTTAAAGAGAAGATCTCGGAAAACTTCGAAAACAAGCAAATAGCTCTTGCGAACAGAGAACAATTTTCAACATTACTAAAATTGTGTGGATTAGATCTTAACAGAAAGTTTAGGTCAAGAGCTTCGATTTGCAAAAAGAATAAACTCAAACAGAGTTACGAAACTCAAGATACGATCAAAAGAAGTTCAAATTCAAATCTATTTGAATCCAAATTTAAAACTTTCAAAAATAATTCTTTTAGATTGGTTCTCTGGATAGAGGGGAGCATGATGAAGAATTTTGCATTGGTTTCGTTGAATTTGGACAAACGGTCGAAAAGTTGTGATCGTTTGAAAAAACAGGGACTGATCTATCAGAAAATGAGTCGCTACTGGGTCCCTGGCTACGAGACAGAAACTAATGGACGAACGTCCGCTACAGAAGCATAAGCGACGTATTCGTTCGCTACAGAGGCTAAACTAGCGAGCGTCCGCTAAATAAAAAACGTTTCGAAAAAACGAATCATTCTGGATCGTCAGATCCAGATCGGACGGACGAGGGGGAGCGACGGTTACCGCGGCGGTCGCCAGAGTTGGGAAAGGCGGCGGCGGCTTAGGCGGCAGCGGACGGCGGCTCCGGCGGCGGTGGATGCGGCGCGGGGTGGCGGTGATGGCTTGCGGCAGCGGCTTCTGCTGCGGCGGCGGCGCGTACGAGGCGGCGGCGCGATGCAAGAGATGCGGCGGCGGGTTGTGAGGAGGAGAGGGGGTCGGGGTATTTATAGGAGGGGGCGATGGGTGGCGTGGAGGAGGGGGCAAGGCGGCGCGGAATCCGGGGCGGACACGGCGGCGCGGCGGCGGACTCCCGAGCTGAGTCCCGCTCGGGGACGGAGGCGAGGCGGTGGCCTGGCTGGGCTGGCTGGCTGGCCGCGGCCCAGTTTGGTCAGCCAATTTTTTTTAAATAAGTTCTTTTCCAGAAATATGCAAAATCCAAAAAATATAATAAATATATTTTTAAAAATCGCAGAAAAATTCACAAATAACTAGGGCCTTATTAATGACATTGTGAACATTTTTCTTGGCCTAAATGCCTAAAATAAAAACAAAAAATTTAGTACTAATAAAATTACATAAAATAAATATCTTTGCAAATAAAAATCGAATAAATGTATTTTGACTCAAAATTTAATTTCCAATATTTCTATTATGTTTTTGAAGAAGTCATGTTATCTTCTCTCATTATTTTATTTATTTTGGAATTATTGGAATTGAAAATTGATGCAAATCAAGTTTGATGCAAACCCCACTTTGGAAAAATAAAACGTGGGTCTTCTGGGAAACTTCCAACTCTCTCGATTGGTCCTTGAGTTGCTTAATGTCCCTTGGATCAATTGCCAACAAAAACAAAATTCAAAAAAAACACAAATTATGAATGCATATGAATGATCTAATTATTAACATCCAAATTGAAAATTGGGATGTTACATAGTATGAATTCCTTGAATATCTATGATGCTAATGACATGCAAAGCCATAAGATGGGGGATGCTATGTTTGATGAAGATGATATTTTTAGTCCCCCAAGTTTTTATGAGAATATTTATTATGATAAAAGCATGCCTCCTATTTATGATGATTATGTTGATGAAAATGTATTTGGAGAGGTCATTGTCGGTGTCAAAACCGGCCGATCTCGGGTAGGGGGTCCCGAACTATGCGTCTGAGGATCGAAGGTAACAGGAAGCATGGACACGATGTTTACCCAGGTTCAGGCCCTCTTAATGGAGGTAATACCCTACTTCCTGCTAGATTGACTTATGAGTATAGGGGTTACAAGAGTTGATCTACGTCGAGATCGTAATGGCTAAACCCTAGATGTCTAGCCTGTATGATTATGATTGCCTCTACGGACTAAACCCTCCGGTCTATATAGACACCGGAGGGGCCTAGGGTTGTACAAAGTCTGTTTACAGAGAAAGGAAACTTCATATCCGAATGCCAGGCTTGCAATCCACGCAAAGGAGAGTTCCATCTGGACACGGGGGGAGGCCTTCAATCTTCTATCTTCACGGCCCATTAGTCCGGCCCATGTCACATAGCCCGGATGCCTGGGACCCCCTAATCCAGGACTCCCTCAGTAGCCCCTGAACCAAGCTTCAATGACGATGTGTCCGGCGCGCAGATTGTCTTCGGCATTGCAAGGCGGGTTCCTTCTCCGAATACTCCAAAGCAGTTGAACAAAAGAACTATATCTGGCTCTGTATAATAGTCACAACCCTGAGCTGCAAGGGCAAATAAGTCACGTCTGTTGGCAATGTAGTAATTTCAAAAAAAATCCTACGCACATGCAAGATCATGGTGACGCATAGCAACGAGAGGGGAGAGTGTTGTCCACGTACCCTCGTAGACCGTAAGCGGAAGCGTTATGACAACGCGGTTCATGTAGTCGTACGTCTTTACGATCGACCGATCCTAGTACCGAAAGTACGACACCTCCGCGATCTGCACACGTTCGGCTCGGTGACGTCCCATGAACTCACGATCCAGCAGAGTGTCGAGGGAGAGCTTCGTGAGCACGACGGCGTGGCAACGGTGATGATGAAGTTACCGGCGCAGGGCTTCGCCTAAGCACTACGACGATATGACCGAGATGTGTAACTGTGGAGGGGGGCACCGCACACGGCTAAGAGTTGACTGTTGTGCATTTGGGGTGTCCCCTGCCCACGTATATAAAGGAGGGAGGAGGAGGAGGAGGTCGGCCCTAGAGGGGGCGCGCCAAGTGTGGGGAGTCCTACCAGGACTCCCAAGTCCTAGTAGGATTCCCCTTTTCCTTTCCGGAGTAGGAGAGAAGAAAGATGGAAAGAGAGAGGGAGTAGGAAAGGGCAAGGGGGGCGCCACCCCCTTTCCCCTAGTCCAATTCGGACCCATGGGGGGCGCACGCCTCCTTCCCTTTGGCTTGCCTCCTCTATTCCCGTATGGCCCAATAAGGCCCAATACTTCTCTCGGCGAATTCCCGTAACTCTCCAGTACTCCGAAAAATACCTGAATCACTCGGAACCTTTCCGATGTACGAATATAGCCTTCCAATATATCGATCTTTACCTCTCGACCATTTCGAGACTCCTCTTCATGTCCTCGATCTCATCTGGGACTTCGAACAAACTTTGGTCATCAAATCACATAACTCATAATACAAATCGTCATCGAACGTTAAGCGTGCGGACCCTACGGGTTCGAGAACTATGTAGACATGACCGAGACACATCTCCGGTCAATAACCAATAGCGGAACCTGGATGCTCATATTGGCTCCTACATATTCTTCGAAGATCTTTAACGGTCAAACCGCATAACAACATACGTTGTTCCCTTTGTCATCGGTATGTTACTTGCCCGAGATTCGATTGTCAGTATCTCAATACCTAGTTCAATCTCATTACCGGCAAGTCTATTTACTCGTTCCGTAATGCATCATCCCGCAACCAACTCATTAATCACATTGCTTGCAAGGCTTATAGTGATGTGCATTACCGAGAGGGCCCAGAGATACCTCTCCGATACACGGAGTGACAAATCCTAATCTCAATATATGCCAACTCAACAAACACCATCGGAGACACCTGTAGAGCATCTTTATAATCACCCAGTTACGTTGTGACGTTTGATAGCACACAAGGTGTTCCTCCAGTATTCGGGAGTTGCATAATCTCATAGTCTGAGGAACATGTATTAGTCATGAAGAAAGCAGTAGCAATGAAACTGTAACAATCATAATGCTAAGCTAAAGAATGGGTCTTGTCCATCACATCATTCTCCTAATGATGTGATCCCGTTCATCAAATGACAATACATGTCTATTGTTAGGAAACATAACCATCTTTGATAAACGAGCTAGCAAGTAGAGGCATACTAGGGACACTTTGTTTTGTCTATGTATTCACACATGTACTAAGTTTCCGGTTAAAACAATTCTAGCATGAATAATAAACATTTATCATGAAATAAGGAAATAAAAAATAACTTTATTATTGCCTCTAGGGCATATTTGCTTCAGTCTCCCACTTGCACTAGAGTCAATAATCTAGTTCACATCGCCATGTGATTTAATACCAATAGTTCACATCACCATGTGATTAATACCCATAGTTCACATCGCCATGTGACCAACACTCAAAGGGTTTACTAGAGTCAGTAATCTTAGTTCACATCGCCATGTGTTTAACACCCAAAGAGTACTAAGGTGTGATCATGTTTTGCTTGTGAGAGAAGTTTAGTCAACGGGTCTGCCATATTCAGATCCGTATGTATTTTGCAAATTTCTATGTCAACAATGCTCTGCACGGAGCTACTCTAGCTAATTGCTCCCACTTTCAATATGTATCCAGATTGAGACTTAGAGTCATCTGGATCAGTGTCAAAACTTGCATCGATGTAACCCTTTACGATGAACCTTTTGTCACCTCCATAACCGAGAAACATATCCTTATTCCACTAAGGATAATTTTGACCGCTGTCCAGTGATCTACTCCTAGATCACTATTGTACCCTCTTGCCAAACTCATGGTGAGGTACACAATAGGTCTGGTACACAGCATAGCATACTTTATAGAACCTATGACTGAGGCATAGGGAATGACTTTCATTCTCTTTCTATTTTCTGCCGTGGTCGGGTTTTAAGTCTTACTCAACTTCACACCTTGCAACACAGGCAAGAACTCCTTCTTTGACTGTTCCATTTTGAACTACTTCAAAATCTTCTCAAGGTATGTATTCATTGAAAAAATCTTATCAAGCGTCTTGATCTATCTCTATAGATCTTGATGCTCAATATGTAAGCAGCTTTACTGAGGTCTTCCTTTGAAAAACTCCTTTCAAACACTCCTTTATGCTTTCCAAAAAATTATACATCATTTCCGATCAACAATATGCCTTTCACATGTACTTATCAGAAAACTGTAGTGCTCCCACTCACTTTCTTGTAAATACAGGCTTCACCGTAAGTCTGTATAAAATTATATGCTTTGATCAACTCATCAAAGCATATATTCCAACTCTGAGATGCTTGCACCAGTCCATAGATGGATCGCTGGAGCTTGCACACTTTGTTAGCACCTTTAGGATTGACAAAACCTTCTTGTTGTATCATATACAACTCTTCTTTAAGAGATCCATTAAGGAATGTAGTTTTGTCATCCATTTGCCAGATTTCATAAAATGTGGCAATTGCTAACATGATTCGGACAGACTTAAGCATTGCTACGAGTGAGAAAATCTCATCGTAGTCAACACCTTGAAAAAAACCTTTTTCGACAAGTCTAGCTTTGTAGATAGTAACACTACTATCAGCGTCCGTCCTCCTCTTGAAGATCCATTTATTATTTGTGGCTTGCCCATCATCGGGCAAGTCAACCAAAGTCCAGACTTTGTTCTCATACATGGATCCCATCTCAGATCTCATGGACTCAAGCCATTTCGCGGAATCTGGTCTCATCATCGCTTCCCCATAGTTCGTAGGTTCATCATGGTCAAGTAACATGACCTCCAGAACAAGATTACCGTACCACTCTGGTGTGGACCGTACTTTGGTTGACCTACGAGGTTCAGTAGTAACTTGATCTGAAGTTTCATGATCATCATCATTAATCTTCCTCACTAATTGGTGTAGGAGTCATAGGAACAGATTTCTGTGATGAACTACTTTCCAATAAGGGAGAAGGTACAGTTACCTCATCAACTTCCACTCACTTCTTTCGAGAGAAACTCCTTCTCTAGAAAGGATCCATTCTTAGCAACGAATGTCTTGCCTTTGGATCTGTGATAGAAGGTGTACCCAACAGTCTCCTTTGGGTATCCTATGAAGACACATTTCTCCGATTTGGGTTCGAGCTTATCAGGTTGAAGCTTTTTCACATAAGCATCGTAGCCCCAAACTTTAAGAAACGACAGCTTAGGTTTCTTGCCAAACCACAGTTCATATGGTATCGTCTCAACGGATTTAGATGGTGCCCTTTTTAACATGAATGCAGCTGTCTCTAATGCATAACACCAAAACGATAGTGGTGAATCTGTAAGAGACATCATAGATTGCACTATATCCAATAAAGTACGGTTATGATGTTCGGACACACCATTATGCTGTGGTATTCCTGGTGGCGTGAATTTGTGAAACTATTTCACATTGTTTTAATTGAAGACCAAAATCGTAACTCAAATATTCGTCTCCGCGATCAGATCGTAGAACTTTATTTTCTTGTTACGATGATTTTCCACTTCACTCTGAAATTCTTTGAACTTTTCAAATGTTTCTGACTTATGTTTCATCAAGTAGATATACCCATATCTGCTCAAATCATCTGTGAAGGTCAGAAAATAACGATACCCGCCGTGAGCCTCAACACTCATCGGATCGCATACATCAGTATGTATTATTTCCAATAAGTCAGTTGCTCACTCCATTGTTCCAGAGAACGGAGTCTTAGTCATCTTGCCCATGAGGCATGGTTCGCAAGCATCAAGTGATTCCAAAAGCCCATCAGCATGGAGTTTCTTCATGCGCTTTATACCAATATGACCTAAACGGCAGTGCCACAAATAAGTTGCACTATCATTATTAAACTTATATCTTTTGGCATCAATATTATGTGTATCACTGTGATCGAGATTCAGTAAACCATTTACATTGGATGTAAGATCATAGAAGGTTTTATTCATGTAAACAGAACAACAATTATTCTCTGACTTAAATGAATAACCGTATCGCAATAAACATGATCCAATCATATTTATGCTCAACGCAAACACCAAATAACATTTATTTAGTTCCAATACTAATCCCGAAGGAAAAAGGGAGTGTGCGATGGTGAACTTATCAACCTTGGAATCACTTCCAACACACATCATCACCTCGCCCTTAACTAGTCTCTGTTTATTTTGCAACTCCCGTTTCGAGTTACTACTCTTAGCAACTAGACCAGTAGCAAATATCGAGGGGTTGCTATAAACACTAGTAAAGTACACATCAATAACATGTATATCAAATATACCTTTGTTCACTTTGCCATCGTTCTTATCCGCCAAGTATTTGGGGCAGTTCCGCTTCCAGTGACCATTTCCTTTGCAGTAGAAGCACTCAGTTTCAGGCTTGGGTCTAGCTTTGGGCTTCTTCATGGGAGTGGCAACTTCCTTGTCATTCTTCTTGAAGTTCCCTTTCTTTCCCTTGCCCTTTTACTTGAAACTAGTGGTCTTGTCAACCATCAACACTTGATGCTTTTCTTGATTTCTACCTACGCCGATTTCAGCATCGCAAAGAGCTCGGGGAAACGTTTTCGTCATCCCTTGCATATTATAGTTCATCACGAAGTTCCAGTAACTTGGTGATAGTGACTAGAGAACTTTGTCAATTACTATCTTATCTGGAAGATTGACTCCCACTTGATTCAAGCAATTGTAGTACGCAGACAATCTGAGCACATGCTCACTGGTTGAGCTATTCTCCTCCATCTTGTAGGCAAAGTACTATCAGAGGTCTCATACCTCTCGACACGGGCATGAGTATGAAATACCAATTTCAACTGTTGGAACATCTTATATGCTCTGTGGCGTTCAAAAACAATTTGAAGTCCCGGTTTCTAAGCCGTAAAGCATGGTGCACTAAACTATCATGTACTCATCATACCGAGCTTTGCCAAACGTTCATAATGTCTGCATCTGCTCCTGCAATAGGTCCGTCATCTAGCGGTGCATCAAGGACATAATTCTTCTATGCAGCAATGAGGATAATCCTCAGATCACGGATCTAGTCCGCATCATTGCTACTATCTTCTTTCAACATAGTTTTTCTCTAGGAACATATCAAAAATATACAGGGAGCTACATCGCGAGCTATTGATCTACAACATAGTTATGCAAATACCATCAGGACTAAGTTCATGATAAATTAAAGTTCAATTAATCAAATTACTTAAGAACTCCCACTTAGATAGACATCCCTCTAATCATCTCAGTGATCACGTGAACCATATCAACTAAACCATGTCCGATCATCACGTGAGATGGAGTAGTTTTCAATGGTGAACATCACTATGTTGATCATATCTACTATATGATTCACGCTCGACCTTTCGGTCTCAGTGTTCCGAGGCCATATCGGCATATGCTAGACTCATCAAGTTTAACCCGAGTATTCTGTGTGTGCAAAACTGGCTTGCACCCGTTGTATGTGAACGTAGAGCTTATCACACCCGATCATCACGTGGTGTCTCGGCACAACGAACTTTCGCAATAGTGCATACTCAGGGAGAACACTTGTACCTTGAAATTTAGTGAGAGATCATCTTATAATGCTACCGTTGAACTAAGCAAAATAAGATGCATAAAGGGTAACCATCACATGCAATCAATATAAGTGATATGATATGGCCCTCATCATCTTGTGCCTTTGAGCTCCATCTCCAAAGCACCGTCATGATCACCATCGTCACCGGCGTGACACCTTAATCTCCATCGTAGCATCGTTGTCGTCTCGCCAACTATTGCTTCTACAACTATCGCTACCACTTAGTGATAAAGTAAAGCAATTACATGGCGATTGCATTTCATACAATAAAGTGACAACCATATGGCTCCTTCCAGTTGCCGATAACTCCGTTACAAAACATGATCATCTCATACAATAAAATTTAGCATCATGTCTTGACCATATCACATCACAACATGCCCTGCAAAAACAAGTTAGACGTCCTCTACTTTGTTGTTGCAAGTTTTACGTGGCTGCTACGGACTGAGCAAGAACCGATCTTACATACACATCAAAACCACAACGATTATTCGTCAAGTATGTGCTATTTTAACCTTCAACAAGGACCGGGCATAGCCACACTCGATTCAACTAAAGTTGGAGAAACTGACACCCGCCAGCCACCTGTGTGCGAAGCACATTGGTAGAACCAGTCTGGCGTAAGCGTACGTGTAATGTCGGTCCGGGCCGCTTCATCCAACAATGACACCGAATCAAAGTATGACATGCTGGTAAGCAGTATGACTATTATCGCCCACAACTCACTTGTCTTCTACTCGTGCATATAACATCTACGCATAAACCTGGCTCGGATGCACCGTTGGGAACGTAGTAATTTCAAAAAAATTCCTACGCACACGCAATATCATGGTGATGCATAGCAACGAGAGGGGAGAGTGTTGTCCACGTACCCTCGTAGACCATAAGCGGAAGCGTTATGACAATGTGGTTGATGTAGTCATACGTCTTTACGATCGACCGATGTTAGTACTGAAAGTACGGTACCTCCACGATCTGCACACGTTCGGCTCGGTGACATCCCACGATCCAGCAGAGTGTCGAGGGAGAGCTTCGTCAGCACGACGGCGTGGCGACGGTGATGATGAAGTTACCGGCGCAGGGCTTCGCCTAAGCACTACGACGATATGACCGAGATGTGTAACTGTGGAGGGGGCACCGCACACGGCTAAGAGATTGTCTGTTGTGCCTTTGGGGTGTCCCCTTCCCACGTATATAAAGGAGGGGGGAGGAGGAGGCCGGCCCTAGAGGGGGCGCGCCAAGTGTGGGGAGTCCTACTAGGACTCCCAAGTCCTAGTAGGATTGCCCTTTTCCTTTCCAGAGTAGGAGAGAAGAAAGAGGGAAAGAGAGAGGGAGTAGGAAAGGGCAAGGGGCGGCGCCGCCCCCTTTCCCCTAGTCGAATTCGGACCCATGGGGAGGCATGCGCCTCCTTCCCTTTTGCTTGCCTCCTCTATTCCCGTATAGCCCAATAAGGCCCAATACTTCTCCCGGCGAATTTCCGTAACTCTCCAATACTCCGAAAAATACCCGAATCACTCGGAACCTTTCTGATGTCCGAATATAGCCTTCCAATATATCGATGTTTACCTCTCAAACATTTCGAGACTCCTCGTCATGTCCCTGATCTCATCCGGGACTCTGAACAAACTTTGGTCATCAAATCACATAACTCATAATACAAATCGTCATTGAATGAAGCATGCGGACCCTACAGGTTCGAGAACTATGTAGACATGACCGAGACACATCTCCGGTCAAAAACCAAATAGCGGAACCTAGCTGCTCATATTGGCTCCTACATATTCTTCGAAGATCTTTATCGGTCAAACCGCATAACAACATACGTTGTTCCCTTTGTCATCGGTATGTTACTTGCCCGAGATTTGATCGTCGGTATCTCAATACCTAGTTCCATCTCGTTACCGGCAAGTCTCTTTACTCGTTCTATAATGCATCATCCCGCAACCAACTCATTAGTCACATTGTTTGCAAGGCTTATAGTCATGTGCATTACCGAGAGGGCGCAGAGATACCTCTCTAATACACGGAGTGATAAATCCTAATCTTGATATATGCCAACTCAACAAACACCATCGGAGACACCTGTAGAGCATCCTTATAATCACCCAGTTACATTGTGACATTTGATAGCACACAAGATGTTCCTCCAGTATTCGGGAGTTGCATAATCTCATAGTCTAAGGAACATGTATAAGTCATGAAGAAAGCAGTAGCAATGAAACTGTAACGATCATAATGGTAAGCTAACGAATGGGTATTTTCCATCACGTCATTCTCCTAATGATGTGATCCCCTTCATCAAATGACAACACATGTCTATGGTTAGGCAACATAACCATCTTTGATAAACGAGCTAGTCAAGTAGAGGCATACTAGGGACACTTTGTTTTGTCTATGTATTCACACATGTACTAAGTTTCCGGTTAAAACAATTCTAGCACGAATAATAAACATTTATCATGAAATAAGGAAGTAAATAATAACTTTATTATTGCCTCTAGGGCATATTTCCTTCAACGTCCACTGACAACTTTTCTGGCGAGACGTTATGCCTAGCCTTATTATTATTTTGAACCATTTTTTGGCCTCCCTCTTCGCATTTCGAGGTGTGGTCTTCATTGACACGTCTTGTCAAAGCAGAGATCGTGTCCCCTTGTTGCAGGATTCTCATCAATACGGGTTTGGGTAATCTAACCGTGTCGTCCGCACGACCCCTTGGGAATAGGCGAGTTTTAAGGCTCGTGAGGGGGACCTGATATCTACTGCCTTTACAAGAGGATAATGATCCATCTTTCTACCCCACGCCTTCTTCTTCCTTGGCCCATCCGCCCTCGAGATCCAGCGCCCAAGTCTCAATACTTTCCGTCCCCACCGAACACTCCAGCCATGTCCGGATCTGGAGCGCAGGGCAAGTGGATGGCTTCCTCCGTCACGGACGGGAATGTCAAGGAACTCTGGGAAGCGGGGTACTTGGCCGCGGATATAGCCCACGGCTCCCTTCCAAAAAGCAGATCATTTCCACCCCGGAGCCTAATGAGAGGGTAGTGTTCATCCCCCATTTCCTTGGCGGACTAGGGTTTCCCCTCCATCCTTTTCTCCGTGGCCTCATGTTTTATTACGGGCTAGATTTCCACGATCTAGCCCTGAATTCCTTCCCCAACATTTCGG